>NC_058163.1:8839550-8855720 GCF_020080835.1 Cotesia glomerata | reverse complement strand
CCCTAGCGGATCCGTTTACACGGTGTGTACCGGTGTAAACTTAGTGTAATATAGATTACACCCAGTTTCTACCGAAAAAACGCCATATTGACACGGTAGATTTGTGAAAAATTTAGCTGAAGTTTACCCTGTACTACACCGATGTGTCAACACTATGTTAACTCCCGTACAAACACCAAATTTTCACTGAATATTTTGGTGTTTTAAATTTTCTGTTTTTACGGAGTCAACCGAGTGTAGACACATCGGTGTAATACAGGTGTAAATCTCAGCTTGATTTTTCATAAATCTCCAAACACCTAATTTCCACTGAATGTGTTTCAATATTGATGTTTCACAAATTTTAGGCTTTTATTGCGAAGGTACTTATGATAATCTTGTCTAATTTCATATGCGCTAAAATAATGTGATAAACTCATTTGGTCGAATTTGGAATTCATAAGATATAACATTTATACTATCTATTGAAATTACATTACATGGTGTACATTTTGAATATTCACAAAAATTAACATCATATTATCAAACTTAATAAATTTTTTGAATTGATAAAAATTCATCAGAAAGCTTATTTTCGAGATCGTCAGAGCCTTCATTTGCCTTATAACGTAATTTTCTCATTAAAGTCATAATTTTTTCGTATATACATCACGTTTGCATTGGTCATTCGTTTCATTCATAAAAATTTTATACACTGTGGACTAAGGTGGCTACAAGCCGACTATTTTTTTTTTTTGGTCTTGGGTGAAAAAATGTTAGTTTTTGATGTTTTAAGAGCTCTCTCTAAAGGGCAACTTAAAAAAAATTTTTAAGAGGTCACTCGAAATTTTTTTAAATTTCAAAAACCGTCAAAAATCGAATTTTTTTTTTTTTAATTTTTTTTCTCGTTACGTCATAATTTTATAAACCAAAAAAAAGGTTTTTCTGAAAGTTTCAGTTCTAAATGTGAATTTTAAAAGGTCGCTCATTATATTTTTTTAATTTATTAGTGATTATTTAATTGGATTAGGATTTTTTGTCTCTGAAATTTAAAAAAAAATTATGAGCGACCTTTCAAAATTTAAATGTTGGTGAAACTTTCAGGAAGTTACTTTTGGTCTGGTCTAAAATTATGAAGTAACGAAAAAAAAAAATTAAAAAAAAAAAATTTGAGAAATTTAAAATATGTAGAGCAGCCTATTAAAAATTTTTTAAGCTATTCTTTTTGAGAGGGGCTCTTAAGACATCAAAACTAGCATTCCCCTCGAGACTAAAAAAAATAGTCGGTTTTTGTGTCACCCTAGTGTAGACACTTAGTGTCTCCACGGAGTATTCAAAATGAGTTGACCCAGTGTATCCACCCTGGTCAAAAAATTGATTAAAAAAGAAATGGAAAAAGTGTACTCTTAATGAAAAGCTGTATATTTACAAAATGTACATTTAGATATACGACTTTACGTGGACTCAATTCTTTTACAATTCATATTTTTAACCAGGATAAAGTACTTTCTCATTTGGTGAAGTTAAAAAAGTACATCATAGAAACGTTAATTTTTGCCCTATTTTAGAAAAATTTTGGAATAAACAATGCATTATCATGCACCACATAATTGCCAAGATGTGCAAATGGAGAAATAATTCACGATATAATTGTTCCATTTTACAAAAAATTCATAGCCGCGAGGAAATAATGAAGAAGAAAATAATGAAAATCTTTATGTAAAACTTTCGAACTTTCATAATTTCTGTACCTGAAAGTGCTTTCTGTATTAAAATAATAATGTACATCCCTAAATGCGCTTATTAACACGAGTTGTCAACTCATTGAATTTTAATGTGCTAAAAACTACATGAAAGCGCGTTTAGGAATATACACAAAAATTTGCCTATTTACCCGCTTCTGTCATTATTCTATCTTTGGGATAAGAAAATTCTTTTTAATTTTGACGATTTTCGTTCTTGATTTTTTCAGTAATTATCGTAACTAGAAGCAAATTTTTTTTTAAAAAATACAAACAGGTAAAGTTTCTTAAATTAAAAAAATTAGAAATTTCTGATGGAGCTGTCTATATATTTTTTGAAAGCATAACCGAAGATTCTCAAAAACCTAATTTCTATGTTAAGTGGAAATTTAAACATAAAATCCTATCTGTGTCACGGCATTTCAGCGTTTTTGTTTTAAATACATTTTCACCCTATAATCATACCTTAATTTATTTTTTAAGAAATCTACACTCGAGAAACAAAAATTAACTTGAATTGATGAGAAAATTTCTTTGAGATCATCAATCAAAAATTTACTTAAATAAATTTTTTTAGTTTAAGAATTTTACTTCCCTTATTAATCCAAGACGATCCAAGTTTTTCAAAATTAGTTTTCTTGATTCAAGATTAATTTTTTCTTTCTGTGTATAATATTCTATTTTAATCACTAGTGTTTCAGCTTTTATTGAAATTAAGGAATATGTATATCATTAAAAATTATTATACAATCAGTTATTAATAATTAATCCTAATTGTAATTTTGTGTAAATTAACAGATTCTCTTTTGATGAAATTCTCGGCGTAAATTAAGTCCGTTTTTTATCTGAAATATAGAGTTATGAAAAAAATATGCAAAATTCCTTAGATGTGGTGTCTATAACTTTTATTAAAAATTTAATTCATATTTAACATGAAAAAAAAAAAAACAATGTAATAAATATAATTGAGCACAAATAAGCTATTAAATAAATAATATTAATATTATTTAATAAACTATTAAATAATTGTTTAAAGATAAATTTTTTTAAACTTCACTTCCGTTAATTGTCTGAGGATATTTTCTTTGCCTCTTCTTTTTGGCGACTTTTATTATTATTATTATTATTGTTATTATTATTATTATTATTATTATTATGATTATTATTATTATTATTATTATTATTGACGTTGTCACCATTTTTTCGTTCATTTTTTTTCTGCTCTCGTCGCATTTTAGCTTTTTCATTCCTTATTTTTTTCTGTTCTTCGGTCAGTGTTGGGCGGCGGTCGTTTTTTAATAAGTCAGATATCCATCCTCTTATGTTTATCAAGTTATTGTCTGGATTATTCATATCAAAAGTACGACCTCTTTGAAGTAACTTGCAGATTTCTGAAAATAGATTCTAAAATGAATTGTGTTTTATAATCAGATTTAGATTTTTTAATTTAGCTTTTTGAAATAACGACTTAAGTACAAAAAAAAAAAGATTTCGTCAATTATTTCAGTACCATATTACTGAAAACAACGATTATTTTCAGTCAATTTTTATTCTTTATGTTTTAATTTATTCAAGAAAGGGATTTTTTAATTTTTTTGTTTAATTTTTCAACAATTATTTACAAATAATTTATCTATTCATATGTAATATTTTATAACTGGACAGTTTGCTATTATTTTAATAATTAATCGTTGTGATCTATACGTTAATATTATGATGCGTTCTTAATGTCAAAAAGACATATAATAAAAGTTTTTTGTTTAATCAACTTAGTAATGTTTGAAATGCAGTAATTCACTGATCAATTAAATTTCCTTTCAATAATTTTTTTCATTCGAAATTGAACGTTTGGACGTTTTGGTAGTCAAATTTCACAATTTTCTAAAATACGCTCAATTTTATAATTTTTTTTCGAATTATCGATTTACGTATCCAAAAGTCGAAAACGTTCAAGTTCTGAAGCAGAAAGTTAAAAAATGAAAAGAAAATTTGTTTAATGGGTTTCTACATTTCAAAAAATTCCAGAGATTAATAGAGAAAATAAATTTCCTATGTATTCTTTTGGCTACAGTAAAAACCTGGGAAAAATTTTTTTACATCTACGTTCATCTAACGGGCCCTGTTTTTAATCTCCGTAGATCTAATTACATCTAAAACTATACATTTGCATTATAAGTTACATCTCTTTAGATTATTTCCGTGGACTCAAAATCAAAATTTAAATGTACGTAAATCAATTTTTTTCTCTGGGAAGATTTATAAACCTCACGTTTTCCTATAAAATTACAAACTTTTATAGTCAATCAATTGAAAATGTTGCTGTAGAAAATTATGGCAAATTTAATAAAAAATTTAATTGTTAAACAAATATACAAAATTTTTCATTAATCAATAAACACAAATAAAATTTTTTCGATGCATTAAATATTTGAAAGCTGAATTTTGTAAAATTCAAGCAAATAAAAAGATCAAGCGAGTATGGCTTTGGATTATCTCTTTCTTGAATGTCTTATCTAACAATACTTACTTTTTATTTTTTCAACATCATCTTGTTTAACTGTTACTTCTTCCTGCTGGTTGCCCACTTCTTATTCGAAAGCACCAGTTTTTCCGTTCTTCTAGCGGCCAAAATGCTCTAGTCACGTGGTTGGCACAGATTCTCATAGTTGTTACATCTTTAGCTAGTAATAGTTCTTCAGCATCCAGTAATGATCCCAATATCTTTATCTGTAAGAATGCATTAAATGTTTCAGAACACTCTTTTAGAAACTTTTAACAATTACATTTGTTGTCATGATTCGATTAGTATTTTTTATGAAGAATTTGTGTCATTATTAATTATGCAAAATCAAAAAATGACAATAATTACTTTAAGCTTAAAAATTACTCTTCTTAGTCAACTCATCCCAAAAACAGCTATATAATTTTTATAAAAAGCACCTTCAAGTTTATTAACATCGCATAAAAATATTTTTATTTTTTTTAGTTGTTTCTATATAACAGAATAATCCAAATGTATTAAGAATTCCATGAGTTGCTAAAGAATTTTTACCATAAAATCATTCACGATTTTTGTACAAAAGATAGTGAAATTTAGAAAAAATAAGAACATTGCCCATTGTCTTTGATTTATAGTAAAGTTGTACTTAAATTTTTCGTAAATAAGATAAATTATGTTAATTTTCATTTTTTCTTGAATTATTACTACTAACTTTATAATTTGTAAACAATTTTGAAAGAGTTCAGAGTATCGTGCCTACTTTTACTGTTACAAATAGTATAACTTCACCACCTTTTTATCTTCAAAAAGAAAAAGTTTTTATGAAATGTGTGGTCAAGTTTCATTTATAAGAGTAATAGTATTGTATACGCTTTTTGATATAAAATACTTAGCAAAATTTATTTTTAATTTTGGACTTTTCATTTTATTTCAAGTTTTCTATTTGTATTTTTCAAATAAAGTTTTATAGCATTTCAGATCCATTTCTGTAATTTGAAATATTTGATACACTACTTCTGTTTAGAGTTGAGAACAATAATTTTTTGAAGTTCTAAAAGTTAAGCTTAGAATTCTAGTAAACTATTTTTTGTTTTTACCGAATGTAATGGCTCTCTCAGATTGTCGCCAAAAAATAAATTAACATTTATTATAATTTATGAAATATTGTATTTAATAAATTCATTTACCTTATTATTGATAACTGGAGGTATTTCATATTCGTCGTTTTTATTTTGCGTTTTCTTCAACACTTTGATAATATTTCCCATCATATGTCCTCCAAACTCTTTGAAGCACTGCTTCAGTTGAGTTACATTTAAGTTTAAAACTTGATTGTCATTATTATTATTAGTATTACCAGAACTTGAACTTGCTTCTGGCCACAAGTTATTGAAAAATTCCTCCATAACATCATCATTTGATTCTTCATCACGATGGTTACTCTGACCATGGCTGCCGTCATCATGGCTGTTCTGATTATTACTGGGCTGATTATTGGTATTTTGATTATGACTGTTCTGACTACGGTCGCTTTGATCATGGCTACTCTGATCATGGTTGCTTTGATCATGGTCACTTTGATAATGGCCGCTCTGATTATGGTCATTCTGATCCTGGTCGCTTTGATCCTGGTCACTCTGATCCTGGTCACTTTGATCCTGGTCACTCTGATCCTGGTCACTCTGATCATGGTCACTCTGATCATGGTCACTCTGATCATGGTCACTCTGATCATGGTCACTCTGATCATGGCCACTCTGACCATGGCTTAGAGGTAACATCAGATGATTTGATGAATCAGGTGGAGTGGAAGAATAATTTGGCTCAAACAAGTCACTGTCTTCTGAGACTGGTAGTGTGTCATCGAATAGTATCTGATAATTAGTATTATTTTCAAAATCTTCCGCATCGTTGTCACGTCCAGTTTCTGTATTCTGCAAATCATCCTCTAGAATTGCAACTCCAGTGTGTTTATTTGTTTCATTTGAATTTTTATTATTATTCTTATCTTTAGCTGAGGTTATTATATTATTCGATCTAGGTTTCTGAAAAATGAAAAAAAAAAAATTGAAAAAATTTGGAACTTAATGGAAATATAACTAAAAATGTAAAATTAATTTTGAATATACTGGTTGATATTTTTATATCTTGTTTTGTGAAAAAAAAAACGTTTCAACAAAAATTCTATTCATGTGAATGAGATTAAAATAACTGGGAATATTACTATTGGAATCGAAAATGAACAGTACTTCGAATTTTGAAGCTAACTTATTTCACGATTTATTTCATTTGCTTTAAGTTTTATTTCGAAATAGCCTATGTAATTTTAGGTATATTCTTGATACACTAAAATATAAAAGTATGTTAAAGTTCATAGGCTTTCAACTGTTGAAGAAAAGAATGTTTAATATTTAAATAATTACTTTTTTAAAAATCAAACATTGTTAATGTCATTTTTGTCATCACTTTGAAAAAAGTATCATATTGAACATTGATCTATATTTTTGTAATATTTCACCACAAGAAAATTCAACTCGATGACTGTCGTTTCTAATATTCCAAAAAACTTCTATATTTACATTGATCTTAGTTAATAATAAAGTATTCATCTACATAATTTTTTAGTATTTCTATTTTTTACACATTAAAAATATTGATTTTATCAAAATAAACCCCAAACGAATATATTTCAATTTTATTCTTTAGAAAACCATTTAGCTTGTCATTAATAACATCTTATTAAAATTAAAAACTTGCCTTCCCGTAATTCAAAAAATGACCATCTTCTTCTTCAATAACCTCGTTGGCAGCTTTAGCAATTTTTTTCTGAAAAAAAAAAAATATTTTTTATCTTTCTTCACTAAATGTTTATAAAATAATAGGTAGATTTGTAAATATTCAGTAATCAACATTTACTTTTTTTGAATTGGCCTTCTGTTTTTCCTCTTGTGCTAAGCGTTTTTTTTTTACAGCAGCACTTTCAGGTTCAGTGGCGAATGACAAATTTTTTTTCACCTTTAATCGTTTTCCAGTTTCCATACTTTTTTGTAACTCGGCCATATTGTCTATAAAGAGCAAAAATATTAAAATTAGTCCATACTAATAAAAAACCATTCCATAATGCTTGATTATAATACATTAAATGAATAAATTTTACTTTACGACCACGTTCAGAAAAAAAAATTTATCCATTAATAAAATAGCATAACTAAATTTTGACAATTGACCTAAAGCATTTTTTTAATACAATAATTAAGTAATGTCAATTATTCCGTCTAGAATTTATTTTTTTCAATTCAGTTTATGTGATATTAATAATAAACTTACCGCTACACTTAATTATTCTTTTGATTTGTTTTATCCTTCCATTTTCATAAGCAAAAAATGTTTTAACTGTACCAGTCGCTTGCGATATGGGGAGCACACGGTTTTCATCGTCTTCAAAATATATGTATTTTGTAGGGAAAATAATAAAATCATTTCTATTTCGTTCAATAATGCAGTAAGTTTTAGTATAATCCATGTCTGAAATAAAGCATAAATAAAAATTTTTCAATGTAATTAAGAATAATGTAAATACATACATTGATAACGTATGGAAATTGAATTAGCCGACATTTGAAAATTTATATAATTGATTTTATTGAAAAATAATTTTTAAAAAATTAAAACAAAAATTTTCACATGTAGAAAATTAAAAAAATTATACGTGGAATTTTTTTAAAATTGTTTTTTAGTTCTAATTTTTAATTAATGAGAAAAAATCAAATATTGTTGAGTGTCGGCTAACTTAATTTTCATTGATAACATATATGTATATGTATACAATCATTTTTATGACTAAAAAAAATTACTAAAAATGTAGCAAACTAACCTTTTTCTTTTTATATTCTATTTTTATGTCCCGTGTTGTTATAGTAAATAAATGTTTCACTATAAATAACAATTTTCTTCACTTTCAATGGATAATAACTAATTCACTTCATGTAACGATATCGGCTAAATGATACTTTGTGTACCTCATAAATGCTTACAGTGAGGTTTAAAGTTCGAGAAAATTCTCTCTTCTACGACACTACTACCACACTTCTAAGTCCCTCAAGTGTATGAGATATGCGCAGTCAGTTCTGCTCAGGCCCACTCAGCCTCACCATCTCAACATGCCGCTCAAGCCGACATCGTATGGTCGTCGCGTAGTACTGACTGATTTTGAGTGAAGCCGTTGTGACTAAAAATACTTTTTGCGTCAGCCATTACAATAATCGTAAAATTTTTATAAAATACAATATTGTGGTTCAATTTTCTTATTAGTGACATAGTATTTTACTACATAAAGTGTATCCAACTATCGTTATTATTTCCTGCAGCAAAAAAAATTATAGAAATTTTGTTCATTTGTTTTTTCCAGTAGAAAGGTAAGTTTTTTTATAAATTGCTATAATAAAAATTTTCTAGAAAAAACTAGACATTTCCGTATATTGTGTTACAGAGACTATAAGGGATTATATCTATTAGGTACCGTTTAAAGACATGAGCGCACAAAAATTTTGCACGACTCATGATGCGCAGAAGCATCAGAGAGTGCTTTACGATCGAAAAATTTTTTTCGCCTCATTTTGGCGGCTATTTTTATTATTATAGCCTTGTTAGTTCACGGAATCAAGATATTTTGCATACTATTGTCGAGATAATTTAATGGAGATTAATTCCATACTTTTTAAAAATTGATTTACTGCAATAGAATTGGAAAAAAAAACACCAAAATAGGTCAAAAAATTTTCCTGTCCGTCATGTGTGAAACCCGAAAACACTGTAACTTGTGAAAAAATCCATTATTTGAGTTAAATTTTTTTTTTAAAAATTCTAATCGACGATTGTAGGTCACTGAATGCGAATGATTAATTAATTCAGTGTCGTTTAATTGCAATTAATAAAAAACGAAAACTACAAGACTGTATATCTATATATATCCATGTAAAATTAACATGGATGGTGATATATCTATATCTATAGATATTATGTACATTTTATTCCACCAGGGGCGCCTGTGCATCACTTTCTTAGTACAGCTGTTATTTTTAAAATTAAAAATTTTTTTTTCTTTTATTTTTTTTTTTTTTTTAATCAATTACACATTTTTTCTTAAAAAATGAATGAGCGTTATGAGGCGTGCACTTTTGGATTTTCCAAACTTTTTTTTTTTATCAGAAATCTACTTAATCATTTTTGAAAGTATTTTAAGTGAAAAAAACTTTCAAAATTAAAAATTTTCTTCAACAACCTTATGATTCCCGGAGTAGATATTGAAAGTTTTACGGGCGGTTAAAAAAAATTATTTTTTAATAGTTGATATTTGAAAAATGTACTATGTAAGCAAATTTTTTTTTCTTTAGTAATTACTTTTCTTAATAAATTTATTTAATAAAATTTATTAAGAAAAAAAATTTAGTAAAAAATTCCACATGTGAAAATAAAAAAAAAATAATTAGTGAAAATTTTGTAAAAGCATTTTTATTATTGTAAAATTGATTTATGATAAGAATTCAAAAAATTGAGTTATTGTCAGCTAATTTTAGTATCATAAAAAAAATATAAAAAAATTCGATAAGCAAAAATCACAATGAACTATTAATTCAATTTATTAAAAATAATTTTTTTAAACTAATTTGTTTAATGAATAACATCTAAAAATGTCAAGTGCCTGCTAACTTTTATGTTGTTTTTTTTATTGTTAAAAAATTTTTCTCAAAATTTGATTTTTCTTTTTAGTAACGAATATATCTTTTTCCAAAACTTAAAATTTTTAGCCAGTATTATACTTTTAGATCACAATTGTATAGATTGCAAAAATAAATTTTTTATTCGCTTTTATGGTTTCCGGGTACCGTAAGCACATATAATAATTATACACCCTTATGGGATCTGTAACATATGGTATATAGATTATAGATCTTTCAAAATTATAATATTACTTGTAAAATTATCAAGATGGATGTGGTGTGTATTTTTTGAAATGAGTGTAAGCAATAAAAACATCTATCAGTCTTCATTCTCTCACAACAAAATTGGTTTTTATTAGTGAAAAAAATAACATAATTATAAGTAAACAAATTCCAGTATTTTGATAATTTTTATGAAATAGATATTTCCTATAAGAGGAAATTTTCTATTTTCTTATTGTCAAAATAAAATGCATCCGTATGATTTTACAATTTTATATATAGATTAAATGACTGGTAATTGGAAATGAAAAATATTCTCATCTTATTTCAGGTACCAAATTATTCTTATAATGAGCGGGAATCGAGGGATGTCGCGGACAGCAATATTCAAGAGGAATAAAAAAAAACTTCAAAATTATAAGAAATTGTACCCTCAGGATAAATTACTGCGGTTCCTTCCTGGTGGATTTTTGGAAGAAGTAAGTTTTAAAAATTTTTAAACATAGGCAGTTAGATACTCAAAAATTTAATAAACTAAAAAATTTATCGAGTGAATGTGAAGCGGATGATTTTCAATTGATTTGCCCTCCCCGGGGGTTAAATTCACTCCGAGGAGGATTTAATTTATATTATAAATAAGACTCACTCCGCAGATCGTATTTTTTATTTTGATTTTTTTTTTTGAGTCAATCGTTTAAAAATTATTAATGCGTACTTAGAGATTTTTTAAATTAGAATTAATGAAATATTTTTGAATTATTTATTTCTTGGAGAGATCTTCTCTACCATCAACATCATCTTCGTCACCATCAGTCCAATCATTGTCAACGCTGGAAAGCACAGCAGCTCCAATCAATAGTGGCAGGTAAAATTAAAATATAGCTATTTTTAGAGTTAAAATATTTAAAATTTCAAACAACGAACATCTTTTTTAAATGAAAAAGTAAAGCTTAATTGAGAGTTTCTTAAAAAATTCAAGTTCAAGAAAAAAAATTTCAATGAAGTTTCATGAAACTCGTAAAACTTGATAAATTTTAAAATTTTATATAATTTCCACAAACAACGAAAGCAATGGCTATTAAGAAAATTAATTGAACCAATTTTATGGGGTTTTACTGTAAAAATATCGTCAAATGTTACATAATATACGACTAAGAATTTTCATAAAATTTTACTAGACTTTATAGAATTCTATCAAATTTCATATAATTCTATAGAATACTGACACAAAAGCTTTGTTCTATCAATACATTTTTACATAATTCCATAAAGTACAGGATTAATTTTAACACTTTTATAATAAAATGGAATGTTTATAAAATTGTATGGAATGTTTATAAAATTTTGTAAATTTATAATCGATCACGGTGGTATTACTTCTACGAGCTTAAACGAATTACAATTTGTAAAACTTTGTAAAGTTTTAAAAAATTTCATAGTTTTCGAATTTCATGAGCTATACAGATGTAAGAATCAAATGAGCTTATGAAATTGTGATAGAGTAAAAAAGTAATACTAAGTAAATATTATAGAATTATTCTCATTCGTTCTTTGAATATCAATCAATAGAATAAGCACAGCGTGTGAATATTTGTTGCTTAGACCACCAATCAGTATACCGGAATGATGTCAAGAAACTCTAGTTCAATCCTAACAGATGGACAGAATTTTTTCATTGGATATATTCATCGAAATTTTTATGTAAATTTGTAAATTGCTCTTAATATATGTGACGCTGAAATTTGGTAATAATAGTTTTTAACTTATCGCTATCAAAATCGAGGATTTTTAGAAAATTGGCAAGTGATTGGTTTCATTTCTATTCTCGAAAATCGAGTTCTCATCACCTATCCAGGTTTTGAAGTCCTAGGAAACTGTTCTGACTATTTCTACGATGATTCCTGTATGTCTGTACATATATGAGTGTGTATGTAAACCTTTCATAACTCTTGGACGACTTGACCGATTTGAACGAGTTTGACGGCGTTCGAAGGAGTTGCACACAAATCGAGTATTCTATACAATTTGAACCGATTCGGACCGTTGGATTTTGAGAATTCTCGAAAAAGCATTTTTTTTTTCAGATAACTTCTGAAAAAATGTAACAATAGATTTCAAAATCTAATCAGCTCTTAAACTTACAGAACAACGCCTATTGTCGCAAACAGCATTGGAATCGGTTAATGTGTCGAAGAGAAATCTATAACGAAAAATTTCAACAAAAGTTATTTTTTAAAATAACTTCCAAATCTCTCCTCGCATTGTTATTAAAAGGACATAATAACTATAAGTACTCAAAAAACGGTGTCGAACGCCACCAATCTCGTCAAAATCGGTGAATCCATTCGTGAGATATTTAATTTTTTAAAATTTCAAAAAAGTGTTCTTTTGACATAACTTTAAAAATTTACGTCTAATCGTTTAGTAGCCCGAGTCGAAATTTAGAGCCTATATAGAACCCTTTAGTCCGAAATAGATCCGATTGAAAGCCCTGTAGTCCCATAGCTCCCGATTTTGAACCCACAGGTCCGAACATTCACCCAGAGGTCTGATTTTAAACCCTCAAGTCCGTTTTTTAAAAAATTAAAAATAAAAAATAATAAAATTAAAAATTAAAAATTAAAAATTAAAAATTAGAAATTAAAAATTAAAAATTAAAAATTAAAAATCAAAAATTAAAAATCAATAATTAAAAAGTAAAAATAAACAAGTAAAATAATATGAATTAACCCATGTACACAGAAACAGAAATTTCTCGACTGGAGAACAAAATTCTTGGCTCAAGAAAATTTTCGGGTGCCTGAAGGAAAGCCGAAGTTGTGTTGGCCGAAGTAAAAATTTTTCTTGAAATTCTATTCTTGGAGGAAGTCATTTTTTCTTAATTCAAATTATCATAAATACTTGTTACAAGAAATTTTTGTATTTGATCAAGATTTTTAGATACTTTAGCGAAGCAACGCCACTTACTTCAGCTGAGAAAAAAATTTTCTCACCTTAAGAAAATTTTTTTAAAAAATTAGGAAGAAAAATATTTTCTTGGCTCAAGTGAACCTTTTTTTCTATGTAAGAGTCCTCAGAGTTGAACGACGGGGCCAAGCTTATGCCCAGACTAGACAACTCAGTCTCGGCCGTTCCTTTGGTGAACTAGACTTGAACCAAGACTGGCTCATCTAGCTCTGATGGCTATTTAATGGTGTGCTAGGCTTGGGTCAAGAGTGGATAACTTAGCCTTCGCCATTCAATAGAAAATCTAAAGTTAATTAATCATTAAGTAAGAGAAGGGAGGGGGGCAAAACGGACCTATTAAGACAAAATGTTGAAATCCTTAATGTTTTTCTCTGGTTTTACGTTTTTTTTAGTCCTTTGCTAAGTATTTGACATTAATTTGTTCTGTTTATTGGAAATGAAAAATTAAAAATGTCGGGCAAAATGGGCCACCTTCAGAAAATGTTTATTATATGAGTTTTTCAACTTGTCTTACTTTTTTTGGCCTTTTACTGAGTTTATGGTATTAATTTTTTTGTGTCTATCGAAATTAAAAAATTGAGAAAAGTGAGAAATCTCAAAAAAATTACAAAAAAAAATTTTTCCAAATGTGGTTTTTTTGGAATAACTTTTAAACAGATCTACCGATCTATTCTTAAAACTAATCAGCTCTTAACATTAAAAAACCACGTTGATCGCAGTCAGCCCGATCAAAATCAGTTGATTCGTTAGTTAGTTATCGTTGTCGAAAGAAAACCAAAAAAGTATTTTTTCGGAATTACTTCGAAATTCCTAGTTCGATCAATTTGAACTGAAATATTCTTCGTGAGCTTCAAAAACTGCGTCGAATGCCGCCAACCGTGTAGAAATCGGTTCATTCATTCAAAAGTTATTGCAGTTTAAAAATTCAAAAAATAGTGTTTTGTTAAACTTCTATCAGAGTTTTGAGCTCGGAGAACTCAAAATGACACGAAAATTATATTTATTAAAAATTGATTTTTCTTTCAATTATTTAATTAAAATTTCCATCAATAATTAAAAAATTAAATTTATTAACTAAAAAAATTTTTCTTCTTGATCTGAAAAGAAAAATTCTTAAACTAAGAAATTTATATTGGTTTAAGTGAATTTTATTTGATTCAAGAATTTTTCACCTTCATTCAACACAATGAATTTCTTTAAAATTATTATAAAAATATATTGTTTAACGAATATTTGATAGCAAATGCCAAAATTGAAAATTTATTATTCAATCAAAACAATTACATATCGTCAAAATTGATATGGTCTTCAAAAAAATAAAAATTTAATAATTTACAGTTAAATTTTTAATATTGGTAATTTTAAATATTAAAATTTATAATAAAATATTAAAAATCCACAAAGTGATGTACAAAGTCTACAGTAATATAAGGACTTGACTTTTCCTTTTTTTTAAATAATAACCATGTGTAAAAAATAGTTAATTTTCATCAAAACACAATACTAAATAACATAAATTATATAAATACTAAACCGTCACACTTCGTCATTATATAGATTTAGCTTACGAGAATGATGAAATGTATGGTAGCTCATCGGTCGTATAGTGTAGGGGTTAGGTATCGGTCTAGCAATCGCGCGGCTCGGGTTTGAATCTCGGTTACGGCAAATGCAATTTTAACTTTATTTCTCTAATTAGCGAAAGTTAGGCCTAAATTAAGAGCCAAACGGTCTGAACTTGCGTTAGCTCTAAATTAAAAATAAAATACAAAAATAACACTTAAAAAATTCTTTTTTTATCAAATAGCAAGGGCCGGACTTCAAAATTAACTTTGGCCCAACTCTGGTAACCAGACGTGGGCCAGTCCTGGTAACCAGGCTTAGGTCAGCGTTATCATTCCAGACTTAAACCAATTGGTCTTAAGACTGAGCCAACTCTGGTTTACAAGTCTGGCCCAGAGTTGTACATAGTTGGGCTAGGCCTGGGCCAAGCCTGGGCCCGCCATACTTTCCTACATGGGCAATTAATAAAATAACCGAACAATAAGATATTATAATCAAAATATTTTCAAATAAGCAAAAATTAAAATCTATCAAGGTGTTCAAAAGTTATAGCTTTTCAAAAATTGAAGTGATATTTTTACCAGTAATTTTCAGATTTTTGAATTCTAGAGATCAAAAATCTCAAAAAACTAAAAAATCAACACTAATATTTTTAAATGCCTTTAGCTTAGAAGAACTCAACTTAGCGGGAAGTTACAGGGATGGCCTACAGGGTTAACCGCCATCCAGATTTTTTTTTATGAAATTTTTGTTATTCATCATCATTTAAAGTCGTATTATCCAGATTGCAAAGCTATAACAATACTTCGCCATAAATTAATAGGATTTGGCGATAACTTCAGTCCATTTTCTCGAGAACGTACCAAATATTAATGTCCAACGCTTCTATAGAACGCGCCTATATATAGACAAAACGAATTGGACCGAATACTGTGTCATGCCTCGCGGCTGATGTGCATACGTTTACTATGGCACATTTCAAAATTTAGTACGTATCATGATAATTTGATAATAATGACATAAAACTATATAATGTATAGTTCAATTTACTATAGTAATCTAGTGAAAATTGCCTGCTGTATTGAAAGTTTCTGCTCTTTCTATAATAAAATTTTCCAGCTACATTTATTCAATAATAGCATCTATAAATTTCTCTGTGTACTCATGAAATTTTTGTAGGAGTAACATTTGATTTTTAACTTCCCGCTTCTAATTTCACTTTAGTACAGAAGTACGATGCACTAGTAGTAAAATTTAATATAAATTCTAAACAGTGCGTGTATGTGATATATGTGTCTTTAAACCTCTCTTAACTTTCTAAGGGCTTGACAGATCGAAACGCGGTTTGCGATATTTCATAGTATTATGTTGCGATTTAATTACATGTAAATTCGAATTATTTTTTATTTTTAGATCACAAAAAATTTTTATTTTTGGCAAACTTTCAAAACTAAAAGTATCTATCAATCCCGAAATC
>NC_058163.1:8808830-8839450 GCF_020080835.1 Cotesia glomerata | reverse complement strand
TAATTTTTTAAAAAAATTTTCTTAAGGTGAGAAAATTTTTTTTTCTCAGCTGAAGTAAGTGGCGTTAAGCTTCGCTAAAGAGTTATCTAAAAATCTTGATCAAATACAAAAATTTCTTTGTAACAAGTATTTATGATAATTTGAGATTAAGAAAAAATGACTCTCCTCCAAGAATAGAATTTTCAAGAAAAATTTTTACTTCGGCCAACACAACTTCCGTGCTTTCCTTCAGGCACCCGAAAATTTTCTTGAGCCAAGAATTTTGTTCTCCAGTCGAGAAATTTCTGTTTCTGTGTACATGGGTTAATTCATATTATTTTACTTGTTTATTTTTACTTTTTAATTATTGATTTTTAATTTTTGATTTTTAATTTTTAATTTTTAATTTTTAATTTCTAATTTTTAATTTTTAATTTTTAATTTTTAATTTTATTATTTTTTATTTTTAATTTTTTAAAAAACGGACTTGAGGGTTTAAAATCAGACCTCTGGGTGAATGTTCGGACCTGTGGGTTCAAAATCGGGAGCTATGGGACTACAGGGCTTTCAATCGGATCTATTTCGGACTAAAGGGTTCTATATAGGCTCTAAATTTCGACTCCGGGCTACTAAACGATTAGACGTAAATTTTTAAAGTTATGTCAAAAGAACACTTTTTTGAAATTTTAAAAATTAAATATCTCACGAATGGATTCACCGATTTTGACGAGATTGGTGGCGTTCGACACCGTTTTTGAGTACTTATAGTTATTATGTCCTTTTAATAACAATGCGAGGAGAGATTTGGAAGTTATTTTAAAAAATAACTTTTGTTGAAATTTTTCGTTATAGATTTCTCTTCGACACATTAACCGATTCCAATGCTGTTTGCGACAATAGGCGTTGTTCTGTAAGTTTAAGAGCTGATTAGATTTTGAAATCTATTGTTACATTTTTTCAGAAGTTATCTGAAAAAAAAAATGCTTTTTCGAGAATTCTCAAAATCCAACGGTCCGAATCGGTTCAAATTGTATAGAATACTCGATTTGTGTGCAACTCCTTCGAACGCCGTCAAACTCGTTCAAATCGGTCAAGTCGTCCAAGAGTTATGAAAGGTTTACATACACACTCATATATGTACAGACATACAGGAATCATCGTAGAAATAGTCAGAACAGTTTCCTAGGACTTCAAAACCTGGATAGGTGATGAGAACTCGATTTTCGAGAATAGAAATGAAACCAATCACTTGCCAATTTTCTAAAAATCCTCGATTTTGATAGCGATAAGTTAAAAACTATTATTACCAAATTTCAGCGTCACATATATTAAGAGCAATTTACAAATTTACATAAAAATTTCGATGAATATATCCAATGAAAAAATTCTGTCCATCTGTTAGGATTGAACTAGAGTTTCTTGACATCATTCCGGTATACTGATTGGTGGTCTAAGCAACAAATATTCACACGCTGTGCTTATTCTATTGATTGATATTCAAAGAACGAATGAGAATAATTCTATAATATTTACTTAGTATTACTTTTTTACTCTATCACAATTTCATAAGCTCATTTGATTCTTACATCTGTATAGCTCATGAAATTCGAAAACTATGAAATTTTTTAAAACTTTACAAAGTTTTACAAATTGTAATTCGTTTAAGCTCGTAGAAGTAATACCACCGTGATCGATTATAAATTTACAAAATTTTATAAACATTCCATACAATTTTATAAACATTCCATTTTATTATAAAAGTGTTAAAATTAATCCTGTACTTTATGGAATTATGTAAAAATGTATTGATAGAACAAAGCTTTTGTGTCAGTATTCTATAGAATTATATGAAATTTGATAGAATTCTATAAAGTCTAGTAAAATTTTATGAAAATTCTTAGTCGTATATTATGTAACATTTGACGATATTTTTACAGTAAAACCCCATAAAATTGGTTCAATTAATTTTCTTAATAGCCATTGCTTTCGTTGTTTGTGGAAATTATATAAAATTTTAAAATTTATCAAGTTTTACGAGTTTCATGAAACTTCATTGAAATTTTTTTTCTTGAACTTGAATTTTTTAAGAAACTCTCAATTAAGCTTTACTTTTTCATTTAAAAAAGATGTTCGTTGTTTGAAATTTTAAATATTTTAACTCTAAAAATAGCTATATTTTAATTTTACCTGCCACTATTGATTGGAGCTGCTGTGCTTTCCAGCGTTGACAATGATTGGACTGATGGTGACGAAGATGATGTTGATGGTAGAGAAGATCTCTCCAAGAAATAAATAATTCAAAAATATTTCATTAATTCTAATTTAAAAAATCTCTAAGTACGCATTAATAATTTTTAAACGATTGACTCAAAAAAAAAAATCAAAATAAAAAATACGATCTGCGGAGTGAGTCTTATTTATAATATAAATTAAATCCTCCTCGGGTGAATTTAACCCCGGGGAGGGCAAATCAATGAAAATCATCCGCTTCACATTCACTCGATAAATTTTTTAGTTTATTAAATTTTTGAGTATCTAACTGCCTATGTTTAAAAATTTTTAAAACTTACTTCTTCCAAAAATCCACCAGGAAGGAACCGCAGTAATTTATCCTGAGGGTACAATTTCTTATAATTTTGAAGTTTTTTTTTATTCCTCTTGAATATTGCTGTCCGCGACATCCCTCGATTCCCGCTCATTATAAGAATAATTTGGTACCTGAAATAAGATGAGAATATTTTTCATTTCCAATTACCAGTCATTTAATCTATATATAAAATTGTAAAATCATACGGATGCATTTTATTTTGACAATAAGAAAATAGAAAATTTCCTCTTATAGGAAATATCTATTTCATAAAAATTATCAAAATACTGGAATTTGTTTACTTATAATTATGTTATTTTTTTCACTAATAAAAACCAATTTTGTTGTGAGAGAATGAAGACTGATAGATGTTTTTATTGCTTACACTCATTTCAAAAAATACACACCACATCCATCTTGATAATTTTACAAGTAATATTATAATTTTGAAAGATCTATAATCTATATACCATATGTTACAGATCCCATAAGGGTGTATAATTATTATATGTGCTTACGGTACCCGGAAACCATAAAAGCGAATAAAAAAATTTATTTTTGCAATCTATACAATTGTGATCTAAAAGTATAATACTGGCTAAAAATTTTAAGTTTTGGAAAAAGATATATTCGTTACTAAAAAGAAAAATCAAATTTTGAGAAAAATTTTTTAACAATAAAAAAAACAACATAAAAGTTAGCAGGCACTTGACATTTTTAGATGTTATTCATTAAACAAATTAGTTTAAAAAAATTATTTTTAATAAATTGAATTAATAGTTCATTGTGATTTTGCTTATCGAATTTTTTATATTTTTTATGATACTAAAATTAGCTGACAATAACTCAATTTTTGAATTCTTATCATAAATCAATTTTTACAATAATAAAAATGCTTTTACAAAATTTTCACTAATTATTTTTTTTTTATTTTCACATGTGGAATTTTTTACTAAATTTTTTTTCTTAATAAATTTTATTAAATAAATTTATTAAGAAAAGTAATTACTAAAGAAAAAAAAATTTGCTTACATAGTACATTTTTCAAATATCAACTATTAAAAATAATTTTTTAACCGCCCGTAAAACTTTCAATATCTACCTGGGAATCATAAGGTTGTTGAAGAAAATTTTTAATTTTGAAAGTTTTTTCACTTAAAATACTTTCAAAAATGATTAAGTAGATTTCTGATAAAAAAGTTTGAAAATCCAAAAGTGCACGCCTCATAACGCTCATTCATTTTAAGAAAAAATGTGTAATTGATTAAAAATAAAAGAAAAATTTTTAATTTTTAAAATAACATCTGTACTAAGAAAGTGATGCACAGGCGCCCCTGGTGGAATAAAATGTACATAATATCTATAGATATAGATATATCACCATCCATGTTAATTTTACATGGATATATATAGATATACAGTCTTGTAGTTTTCGTTTTTTATTAATTGCAATTAAACGACACTGAATTAATTAATCATTCGCATTCAGTGACCTACAATCGTCGATTAGAATTTTTAAAAAAAAAATTTAACTCAAATAATGGATTTTTTCACAAGTTACAGTGTTTTCGGGTTTCACACATGACGGACAGGAAAATTTTTTGACCTATTTTGGTGTTTTTTTTTCCAATTCTATTGCAGTAAATCAATTTTTAAAAAGTATGGAATTAATCTCCATTAAATTATCTCGACAATAGTATGCAAAATATCTTGATTCCGTGAACTAACAAGGCTATAATAATAAAAATAGCCGCCAAAATGAGGCGAAAAAAATTTTTCGATCGTAAAGCACTCTCTGATGCTTCGCATCATGAGTCGTGCAAAATTTTTTTTGTGCGCTCATGTCTTTTAAACGGTACCTAATAGATATAATCCCTTATAGTCTCTGTAACACAATATACGGAAATGTCTAGTTTTTTCTAGAAAATTTTTATTATAGCAATTTATAAAAAAACTTACCTTTCTACTGGAAAAAACAAATGAACAAAATTTCTATAATTTTTTTTGCTGCAGGAAATAATAACGATAGTTGGATACACTTTATGTAGTAAAATACTATGTCACTAATAAGAAAATTGAACCACAATATTGTATTTTATAAAAATTTTACGATTATTGTAATGGCTGACGCAAAAAGTATTTTTAGTCACAACGGCTTCACTCAAAATCAGTCAGTACTACGCGACGACCATACGATGTCGGCTTGAGCGGCATGTTGAGATGGTGAGGCTGAGTGGGCCTGAGCAGAACTGACTGCGCATATCTCATACACTTGAGGGACTTAGAAGTGTGGTAGTAGTGTCGTAGAAGAGAGAATTTTCTCGAACTTTAAACCTCACTGTAAGCATTTATGAGGTACACAAAGTATCATTTAGCCGATATCGTTACATGAAGTGAATTAGTTATTATCCATTGAAAGTGAAGAAAATTGTTATTTATAGTGAAACATTTATTTACTATAACAACACGGGACATAAAAATAGAATATAAAAAAGAAAAAAAGGTTAGTTTGCTACATTTTTCGTAATTTTTTTTAGTCATAAAAATGATTGTATACATATACATATATGTTATCAATGAAAATTAAGTTAGCCGACACTCAACAATATTTGATTTTTTCTCATTAATTAAAAATTAGAACTAAAAAACAATTTTAAAAAAATTCCACGTATAATTTTTTTAATTTTCTACATGTGAAAATTTTTGTTTTAATTTTTTAAAAATTATTTTTCAATAAAATCAATTATATAAATTTTCAAATGTCGGCTAATTCAATTTCCATACGTTATCAATGTATGTATTTACATTATTCTTAATTACATTGAAAAATTTTTTATTTATGCTTTATTTCAGACATGGATTATACTAAAACTTACTGCATTATTGAACGAAATAGAAATGATTTTATTATTTTCCCTACAAAATACATATATTTTGAAGACGATGAAAACCGTGTGCTCCCCATATCGCAAGCGACTGGTACAGTTAAAACATTTTTTGCTTATGAAAATGGAAGGATAAAACAAATCAAAAGAATAATTAAGTGTAGCGGTAAGTTTATTATTAATATCACATAAACTGAATTGAAAAAAATAAATTCTAGACGGAATAATTGACATTACTTAATTATTGTATTAAAAAATGCTTTAGGTCAATTGTCAAAATTTAGTTATGCTATTTTATTAATGGATAAATTTTTTTTTCTGAACGTGGTCGTAAAGTAAAATTTATTCATTTAATGTATTATAATCAAGCATTATGGAATGGTTTTTTATTAGTATGGACTAATTTTAATATTTTTGCTCTTTATAGACAATATGGCCGAGTTACAAAAAAGTATGGAAACTGGAAAACGATTAAAGGTGAAAAAAAATTTGTCATTCGCCACTGAACCTGAAAGTGCTGCTGTAAAAAAAAAACGCTTAGCACAAGAGGAAAAACAGAAGGCCAATTCAAAAAAAGTAAATGTTGATTACTGAATATTTACAAATCTACTTATTATTTTATAAACATTTAGTGAAGAAAGATAAAAATAAAAAATATTTTTTTTTCAGAAAAAAATTGCTAAAGCTGCTAACGAGGTTATTGAAGAAGAAGATGGTCATTTTCTGAATTACGGGAAGGCAAGTTTTTAATTTTAATAAGATGTTATTAATGACAAGCTAAATGGTTTTCTAAAGAATAAAATTGAAATATATTCGTTTGGGGTTTATTTTGATAAAATCAATATTTTTAATGTGTAAAAAATAGAAATACTAAAAAATTATGTAGATGAATACTTTATTATTAACTAAGATCAATGTAAATATAGAAGTTTTTTGGAATATTAGAAACGACAGTCATCGAGTTGAATTTTCTTGTGGTGAAATATTACAAAAATATAGATCAATGTTCAATATGATACTTTTTTCAAAGTGATGACAAAAATGACATTAACAATGTTTGATTTTTAAAAAAGTAATTATTTAAATATTAAACATTCTTTTCTTCAACAGTTGAAAGCCTATGAACTTTAACATACTTTTATATTTTAGTGTATCAAGAATATACCTAAAATTACATAGGCTATTTCGAAATAAAACTTAAAGCAAATGAAATAAATCGTGAAATAAGTTAGCTTCAAATTCGAGTACTGTTCATTTTTCGATTCCAATAGTAATATTCCCAGTTATTTTAATCTCATTCACATGAATAGAATTTTTGTTGAAACGTTTTTTTTTTCACAAAACAAGATATAAAAATATCAACCAGTATATTCAAAATTAATTTTACATTTTTAGTTATATTTCCATTAAGTTCCAAATTTTTTCAATTTTTTTTTTTTCATTTTTCAGAAACCTAGATCGAATAATATAATAACCTCAGCTAAAGATAAGAATAATAATAAAAATTCAAATGAAACAAATAAACACACTGGAGTTGCAATTCTAGAGGATGATTTGCAGAATACAGAAACTGGACGTGACAACGATGCGGAAGATTTTGAAAATAATACTAATTATCAGATACTATTCGATGACACACTACCAGTCTCAGAAGACAGTGACTTGTTTGAGCCAAATTATTCTTCCACTCCACCTGATTCATCAAATCATCTGATGTTACCTCTTAGCCATGGTCAGAGTGACCAGGATCAGAGTGACCATGATCAGAGTGACCATGATCAGAGTGACCATGATCAGAGTGACCATGATCAGAGTGACCAGGATCAGAGTGACCAGGATCAAAGTGACCAGGATCAGAGTGACCAGGATCAAAGCGACCAGGATCAGAATGACCATAATCAGAGCGGCCATTATCAAAGTGACCATGATCAAAGCAACCATGATCAGAGTAGCCATGATCAAAGCGACCGTAGTCAGAACAGTCATAATCAAAATACCAATAATCAGCCCAGTAATAATCAGAACAGCCATGATGACGGCAGCCATGGTCAGAGTAACCATCGTGATGAAGAATCAAATGATGATGTTATGGAGGAATTTTTCAATAACTTGTGGCCAGAAGCAAGTTCAAGTTCTGGTAATACTAATAATAATAATGACAATCAAGTTTTAAACTTAAATGTAACTCAACTGAAGCAG
The DNA here is from genome assembly GCF_020080835.1 of Cotesia glomerata. NCBI lineage: Eukaryota > Metazoa > Arthropoda > Insecta > Hymenoptera > Braconidae > Cotesia > Cotesia glomerata. The sequence goes on along the minus strand of NC_058163.1, from coordinate 8,831,800 downwards.
TGCTTCAAAGAGTTTGGAGGACATATGATGGGAAATATTATCAAAGTGTTGAAGAAAACGCAAAATAAAAACGACGAATATGAAATACCTCCAGTTATCAATAATAAGGTAAATGAATTTATTAAATACAATATTTCATAAATTATAATAAATGTTAATTTATTTTTTGGCGACAATCTGAGAGAGCCATTACATTCGGTAAAAACAAAAAATAGTTTACTAGAATTCTAAGCTTAACTTTTAGAACTTCAAAAAATTATTGTTCTCAACTCTAAACAGAAGTAGTGTATCAAATATTTCAAATTACAGAAATGGATCTGAAATGCTATAAAACTTTATTTGAAAAATACAAATAGAAAACTTGAAATAAAATGAAAAGTCCAAAATTAAAAATAAATTTTGCTAAGTATTTTATATCAAAAAGCGTATACAATACTATTACTCTTATAAATGAAACTTGACCACACATTTCGCAAAACTTTTTCTTTTTGAAGATAAAAAAGGTGGTGAAGTTATACTATTTGTAACAGTAAAAGTAGGCACGATACTCTGAACTCTTTCAAAATTGTTTACAAATTATAAAGTTAGTAGTAATAATTCAAGAAAAAATGAAAATTAACATAATTTATCTTATTTACGAAAAATTTAAGTACAACTTTACTATAAATCAAAGACAATGGGCAATGTTCTTATTTTTCTAAATTTCACTATCTTTTGTACAAAAATCGTGAATGATTTTATGGTAAAATTCTTTGTAACTCATGGAATTCTTAATACATTTGGATTATTCTGTTATATAGAAACAACTAAAAAAAATAAAAATATTTTTATGCGATGTTAATAAACTTGAAGGTGCTTTTTATAAAAATTATATAGCTGTTTTTGGGATGAGTTGACTAAGAAGAGTAATTTTTAAGCTTAAAGTAATTATTGTCATTTTTTGATTTTGCATAATTAATAATGACACAAATTCTTCATAAAAAATACTAATCGAATCATGACAACAAATGTAATTGTTAAAAGTTTCTAAAAGAGTGTTCTGAAACATTTAATGCATTCTTACAGATAAAGATATTGGGATCATTACTGGATGCTGAAGAACTATTACTAGCTAAAGATGTAACAACTATGAGAATCTGTGCCAACCACGTGACTAGAGCATTTTGGCCGCTAGAAGAACGGAAAAAACTAGTGCTTTCGAATAGAAGTGGGCAACCAGCGGGAAGAGTAACAGTTAAACAAGATGATGTTGAAAAAATAAAAAGTAAGTATTGTTAGATAAGACATTCAAGAAAGAGATAATCCAAGCCATACTCGCTTGATCTTTTTATTTGCTTGAATTTTACAAAATTCAGCTTTCAAATATTTAATGCATCGAAAAATTTTATTTGTGTTTATTGATTAATGAAGGGGAAATTTTGTATATTTGTTTAACAATTAAATTTTTTTTATTAAATTTTGCCATAATTTTCTACAGCAACATTTTTTCAATTGATTGACTATAAAAGTTTGTAATTTTATAGGAAAACGTGAGGTTTATAAATCTTCCCAGAGAAAAAAAAATTGATTTACGTACATTTAAATTTTGATTTTTGAGTCCACGGAAATAATCTAAAGAGATGTAACTTATAATGCAAATGTATAGTTTTAGATGTAATTAGATCTACGGAGATTAAAAACAGGGCCCGTTAGATGAACGTAGATGTAAAAAAATTTTTCCCAGGTTTTTACTGTAGCCAAAAGAATACATAGGAAATTTATTTTTCTCTATTAACTCTGGAATTTTTGAAATGTAGAAACCCATTAAACAAATTTTCTTTTCATTTTTTAACTTTCTGCTTCAGAACTTGAACGTTTTCGACTTTTGGATACGTAAATCGATAATTCGAAAAAAAATTATAAAATTGAGCGTATTTTAGAAAATTGTGAAATTTGACTACCAAAACGTCCAAACGTTCAATTTCGAATGAAAAAAATTATTGAAAGGAAATTTAATTGATCAGTGAATTACTGCATTTCAAACATTACTAAGTTGATTAAACAAAAAACTTTTATTATATGTCTTTTTGACATTAAGAACGCATCATAATATTAACGTATAGATCACAACGATTAATTATTAAAATAATAGCAAACTGTCCAGTTATAAAATATTACATATGAATAGATAAATTATTTGTAAATAATTGTTGAAAAATTAAACAAAAAAATTAAAAAATCCCTTTCTTGAATAAATTAAAACATAAAGAATAAAAATTGACTGAAAATAATCGTTGTTTTCAGTAATATGGTACTGAAATAATTGACGAAATCTTTTTTTTTTTGTACTTAAGTCGTTATTTCAAAAAGCTAAATTAAAAAATCTAAATCTGATTATAAAACACAATTCATTTTAGAATCTATTTTCAGAAATCTGCAAGTTACTTCAAAGAGGTCGTACTTTTGATATGAATAATCCAGACAATAACTTGATAAACATAAGAGGATGGATATCTGACTTATTAAAAACGACCGCCGCCCAACACTGACCGAAGAACAGAAAAATAAGGAATGAAAAGCTAAAATGCGACGAGAGCAGAAAAAAAATGAACGAAAAATGGTGACAACGTCAATAATAATAATAATAATAATAATAATAATAATAATAATAATAATAATAATAATAATAATAATAATAATAATAATAAAAAGTCGCCAAAAAGAAGAGGCAAAGAAAATATCCCTCAGACAATTAACGGAAGTGAAGTTTAAAAAAATTTATCTTTAAACAATTATTTAATAGTTTATTAAATAATATTAATATTATTTATTTAATAGCTTATTTGTGCTCAATTATATTTATTACATTGTTTTTTTTTTTTCATGTTAAATATGAATTAAATTTTTAATAAAAGTTATAGACACCACATCTAAGGAATTTTGCATATTTTTTTCATAACTCTATATTTCAGATAAAAAACGGACTTAATTTACGCCGAAATTTCATCAAAAGAGAATCTGTTAATTTACACAAAATTACAATTAGGATTAATTATTAATAACTGATTGTATAATAATTTTTTAATGATATACATATTCCTTAATTTCAATAAAAGCTGAAACACTAGTGATTAAAATAGAATATTATGCACAGAAAAAAAAATTAACTTGAATCAATAAAATAATTTTGAAAAACTTGATCGTCTTGATTAAGGAAGTAAAATTCTTAAACTAAAAAATTTATTTGAGTAAATTTTGATTGATTCAAAAATTTTTCTCTCAATTCAAGTTAATTTTGTTCTCAGTGTAGATTTCTTAAAATAAATTAAGGTATGATTATAGGGTGAAAATGTATTTAAAACAAAAACGCTGAAATGCGGACATTAGATAGGATTTTATGTTTAAATTTCCACTTAACATAGAAATTAGGTTTTTGAGAATCTTCGGTTATGCACAAAAAAATATAGACAGCTCCATCAGAAATTTCTAATTTTTTAATTTAAGAAACTTTACTCGTTTGTATTTTTAAAAAAATTGCTTCTAGTTACGATAATTACTGAAAAAATCAAGAACGAAAATCGTCAAAATTAAAAAATTTCTTATCCCAAGATGAATAATGACGAAGGTATCAAATTTTTTGTATATTCCTAAACGCGCTTTATGTAGTTTTAGCACATTAAAATTCAATGAGTTACAACTGTTAATAGCGCATTTAGGGATGTACATTATTATTTAATACAGAAAGCACTCCAAAAATTTTTTAAATTATGAAAATTGAAAGTTTTATAAAGATTATTATTTTCTTCTTCTATTTCCTCGCGGCTATGAATTTTTTGTAAAAATGGAACAATTATATCGTGAATTATTTCCATTTGTACACGGCAATTATGTGGTGCATGATAATGCATTGTTTATTCCAAAATTTTTCTAAAATAGGCAAAAATAACGTTTCATATAAAATTTTTAACTTCACCAAATGAGAGTACTTTATCCTGGTTAAAAATATGAATTGAAAAGAATTGAGTCCACGTAAATGTATATCTAAATGTACATTTTGTAAATATACAGTTTTCATTAAGAGTACACTTTTTCCATTTCTTTTTAATCAATTTTTTGACCAGGGTGGATACACTGTCAACTCATTTTGAATACTCCGTGGAGACACTAAGTGTCTACAGTAGGGTGACGCAAAAAAACCGACTATTTTTTTTTTAGTCTCGAGTAAAAAAATGTTAGTTTTTGATGTCTTAAGAGCCCTCTCAAAAGAATAGCTTAAAAAAAATTTTTAATAGGTTGCTCCACATTTTTTTAAATTTCAAAAATCGAAATTTTTTTTTTTTTAATTTTTTTTTTTCGTTACTTCATAATTTTAGACCAAAAAAAAAAATATGTTCCTGAAAGTTTCAATTCAACATTTAAATTTTGAAAGGTCGCTCATAATTTTTTTTTAAATTTCAGAGACAAAAAATCCTAATCCAATTAAATAATCACTAATAAATTAAAAAAATATAATGAGCGACCTTTTAAAATTCACATTTAGAACTGAAACTTTCAGAAAAACCTTTTTTTTGGTTTATAAAATTATGACGTAACGAGAAAAAAAATTAAAAAAAAAAAAATTCGATTTTTGACGGTTTTTGAAATTTAAAAAAATTTCGAGTGACCTCTTAAAAATTTTTTTTAAGTTGCCCTTTAGAGAGAGCTCTTAAAACATCAAAAACTAACATTTTTTCACCCAAGACTAAAAAAAAAAAAAAAAATAGTCGGGTTTTTTGTGCCACCTTAGTCCACAGTGTATAAAACTTTTATGAATGAAACGAATGACCAATGCAAACGTGATGTATATACGAAAAAAATTATGACTTTAATGAGAAAATTACGTTATAAGGCAAATGAAGGCTCCGACGATCTCGAAAATAAGCTTGGATGAATTTTTATCAATTCAAAAAATTTATTAAGTTTGATAATATGATGCTAATTTTTTGTGAATATTCAAAATGTACACCATGTAATGTAATTTCAATAGATAGTATAAATGTTATATCTTATGAATTCCAAATTCGACCAAATGAGTTTATCACATTATTTTAGCGCATATGAAATTAGACAAGATTATCATAAGTAAATTCGCAATAAAAGCCTAAAATTTGTGAAACATCAATATTGAAACACATTCAGTGGAAATTAGGTGTTTGGAGATTTATGAAAAATCAAGCTGAGATTTACACCTGTATTACACCGATGTGTCTACACTCGGTTGACTCCGTAAAAACAGAAAATTTAAAACACCAAAATATTCAGTGAAAATTTGGTGTTTGTACGGAGTTAACATAGTGTTGACACATCGGTGTAGTACAGGTGTAAACTTCAGCTAAATTTTTCACAAATCTACCGTGTCAATATGGCGTTTTTTCGGTAGAAACTGGGTGTAATCTATATTACACTAAGTTTACACCGGTACACACCGTGTAAACGGATCCGCTAGGGAATGTTTTTTTTAAATTTTAATTTTTTGTAAAAAATGTTTATAAAAAAACAAAAAAATAAACACTAGATAACTGTATGCTGAATCACTTTTATTCTTACAGATAAATTAACTAGAAAATCATTGAAAATCAGACAATGCAATGACAAGTAATTGTAGACAACAAGTGGCTAGTATAAGCGCCAAAAACACAATACCGAGGTTAATTTTTAGGCGCTAAGTCGTGAGTGGGGGTTGAAACTTTAAAGCGTATCTGTTGTGTATTTGTCATAACAGCGTCTTTTAACTTACCATTGATAGCAATTTGTTTCTCTCTCTGTCGTACTTCTTTGTGCTCGTCTGTTAAATGTCTAGCGCACATCTTCCGGGCTTAGAGTACTGTCACTGAATGATATTCATACTTACCTTTTATTTTCATTTTCTTTTGTCGCTTCTTGGTTTACTTTTGTATCTTATTACGATTATTGAATTAAAGAATTTTTTTTTTTTACGAAATTGCACTTCTTATTAATATAAATTCATGGTTTTCATATAATTTAATGTAAAGCTTACTGATAACACAAATATTATTTTCATAATAAAAACATTCAGTGTCTGAAGTTGTTGATATTGATTCACGTAATTTTCAAACAATGAAAGCTAAACGGTTTTCAAAATTATTAATAAATAGTGGAGTTATACGCCTATAATAAAAAAATTGAACCATATTCACTATTATTTTTAAGTTTACAAGATTCACTGATAGAAGGATTTATTTGTACCAAAAAATATTTGTTAATAGTTAACAAATTATTTATTAGAGACCACTTTTTAGAATTAAACAAATATTTCTTAGTATTTAAAATGATTTGTTTGTATTTAATAAGTCTGATATTCATTCATTAAATATTAATCAATCTTTTTAAATACTAAGAAATATTTATTAAGGACTAAAAAGTGGTCTCTAATAAATGATTTGTTAAATATTAACAAATATTTTTACCAATAAACAAATCCATCTATCAGTGTTTATGCATAATCAAAAATAATTGATTATTTTTTTTACAACAAATACAGATTTGATATAAGGCCCAGATAAAATAAAAACAGAGTTATAAAAGATCACTTATTTCTTAGTTATTATTGATATTTGGGACAATTGGTCCGACAGTATGCGGGATGAGAGTCTTCGCATACACTATGACTTTGCAGATATTTCATCGCACGGGCACGGGTATAGTATGTATTTAGACCCGTGCCGCGTGCCATCGGTAAAAATTATTTTATTTCGAAAAAGAAAAGCCGAGCCAGGAAAAGAGAGAGAGAAGAAGACCGCTATTGCCTAGGTCTTTTTTTTTCTCCTTAATAAATTTTATTGATATTAATCCAAGCTAAAAAATTTTCATTTATCAATAGTCTAAAATTGTTCAAGCCCCAGTACATGGAAGTAACGGGAAAACAAATTTTTTTCGACTAAAATTCGTCTCTATCACTTGATTTAATATTTATTATTGTACAAGTAAAATTTACACTGTTCCAAACATCACATAAAAAACTGTTGACTTTTTGGTAAATTTTATTTATCAAGAAGTCAAAAATTAGTAATTGTCAAATTAAATTAAATTAAATATAACCAAAAGAAATTTTTGCTGCTTGGGATATAAAAGAAAAATTTTATTTTTCAACTTGTCGAGTAAATTACTCGTCTAATCGGCCTAGAAAATAAAGTAGTTTGCTGGCAACTTTTCGATAAAATGTGCATGTGAGAAATGTTGCTTTTTTTTTGTTTAAAAAATAGCGTTTCAGAGTTGAGCTTTAAATTAAAATATCTCAAAAACTACGCAAAAGTATAGTCGAAACATTCTGCGTTTGAAATTAAAAAAATCAAATAACGACTTAAATGAGCTGAACTCGATGTCTCTACAACCAGTAGTTTACGAGATATTAATTTTTTGATAAAAAAAAAATGCGGTTCCGCTCAAGTGCTTATCAACAAATAGCTGTAACTCCTTGAAAAATGATTCGATTAATTTTTTTTTTTTTTAGTTATAGTTATTATTGTCTTTTATAAGTAAAAAGTCAGCTAAGCTCACACAACATTTCTTGAATATTTGAATGATTTTTAAATTTTCGAATTTTTGCATTAAAAAATAGTTAAAATTAGAAAAAATTCATTTTGTTCACACATAGAAAATTTAACCGGAAACAAAGAAGAAATGTGCGAAAAAAAAATTTTTTTGTGCAAAAATTTTTTTTGAAACATCAAAAAAATATGAGCTCAACGGGGACATGAATTGAACTTCGAGACAGTGTGCATGCGTCATTCCTCTCAAACCGTTGTTGGAGAACAATGGGGGAAATAATAATAATGTAAGGCAAATAATAATAATAGTACGCGGCCGCTTAGATACTCGTAGTAATTTGTTTTGTCATCTTTTTTGTAATTATTTTTTTTTAGACTTAATTAACTTTTGAAAAATCAATTCGACAATGTAAGTTCAATCGATTCCAAGTTTCATCAATCATTCAGAAAACCTAACGATAAAAGATCGATTTTTTTAAAGTTAACTAATTTTTTTTATGAAAAAAAAAGTTAATACATTTTCAAAAAATCGATTCCACAGTATTTGTATCAATCGATTCCAAATCTTATGCATTGACCAAGTAACGCATCGTCAAATAAAGGCCGAATTATGAAACGATCATTAATTTATTTGTTTATAAAAAAATGAATTTAGTTTAATGTTTGAAAAATTGATTTTTTATTGTTAGGTTTTCTGGACAATTCATAAAATCTGGAATTGATTGATACTTACATTGTCGAATCGACAAAAAAGATGAAAAAACAATAAATAACTGCTAGCATCTGAGTGGTCGTGTACTATTGTTATTATTTGACTTCCATTGTTATTATTTCCCCCATTTTTCTCATACAACGGTTTGAGAGTCCCCGTAGAGCTTATATTTTTTTAAACTTTTAAACTAAATTTTTGCAGAAAAAAAATTTTTTTTTCACATCGATTCTTTGTTGTCGGAAAAACTTTTTTATGCGAATAAAATAATTTTTTTCTAATTTCAACTATTCTCAACTTCCCGCTAAGAAAATCGTAGATTGTTAGTTAACAATTGAATAACTTTTTGAAAAATGATGATTAAATTTTTTTTTCTTCAGGGCTCGAGTCTTTCAAGTGTTAAGAAGATACTAGAATTTTTTCAAATTTTTAAAATCACATTTTATGTTATAAAAAAATTATTTTTATTGCTGAACTCTCTTTAGCGACGGCGCGCGCATGCCGTAACAGCCGCGCGGAGCCCTATTTTCAACGTCTAATTAAAATTATAAATAATGGAGATAGAGTTCCGGGAGTTAGGATTTTTTTATTAGAAATTTCCTCCTCTTTAACGAGCTTTTTTCAAAATTGCTAAAATGTTAATATTTTTTAAGTTATTAACAAAAAACGAAATATCATTTTTTTTTTCATCTTATTTTGTTAATAACAATTGCAATTTTTAACTTGCACAAAAATCCTTCAAAAACATTTTTCTAGAGGTGATTCCGAATTGAATGAGCCATCGCTCATATTTTTAGGACCTTTATCTCTATTTTTCACGTTTTTGAACTTGTTGACTAGACTAAATAGTAATAAAATTTTATTAATATTAAATAAAACTGTCTCTCAGTGTATGAGAAGTTTACATGCATACACACATACACACATACATATACAGCCGCACGGACACCATCGCAGGAAGAGTCAGGGAAGCTTCCTGTGAACTTAAAACGTCAAGATCTGATGAAAACTCGATTTTCGCAAAAAGGGGTAAAAACAATAATTTCCCGATTTTTTAAAATTCTCTTTTGAAAATTCTTAATTTTCTTAGAGGGAAGTTAAAAATTTTTTCATTGCTTAATAACGCTTTATAATTTTTTCTCTTAGTAATTTGTTAATAACAGAACGAAAATTAACAATTTTTTAATTTTTCCAACGGGATTTTATTCTAAGAACTTTGAATAATAGCTCCACGAAAGGAAAAAATTTTCAGATTAATAGTTTAACAATTATCGCACTTGCAGTGTCAATGATCGTGTTACAAAAAATTGTTAATTAATTAATGGATAACTTTTGAAAAATCTTGATAAAAATTTTTTTGAAATTTAATAAGTTGAAATACTATTTATTCATTAAATTAAAGGTCCGAAGAGGGCGTAGCTTGCGCAAGCCATACTCTATTTTCGTGTGTATTTTCAACCCTCTGGTAAAATTATAAAAACTGGTCCTACAGTTCCGGGAGTTGGGACATTTTTTTTGGAAATTTCCTCTTGTTATTGAGTCTTTTTTCAAATTTGAATTATCTTAAAAAGTTTTTAAGATATTGACGAAAAATCAATCCTCTTCTCCTTCTCCCTAGAAGGCGAAAAAATTCTGAACTAAAAAGCAGTTGTTGACGAGACTATATTTTCAGACATACTCCAACGCCGCTCATCGGTGATTTTTATAAAAACTTTTCTAGCAATACTGGGTCTACTGCTGTAGGCTGTAGACTGCTGTAGACCTCCACAAGTTACTGTTCTACGATTTTATGCCATAGTAATCACGTGGTGAAATAAATATTGAGAGTTTTATTTTAGTTCCATTTTTTATAACAGTTAAAATTATTTTGCACAGCATTATTACAATTGTACAAGTTAGTGCAACCAGTTTGGAAGTAATTTTCGTCTAATCAAAATTAGTTTTCTCAATCAAATATTCTTTATTGTGCGGAAATGGCTGAAGCACATAGTCAATATGAAAGTTCAACGTCTGCAAAACGACGACGTCAAGCACGAATTTATGAAGACCATCTGACTTTGTATCCTCATGATATAACATTCAGTCTATTAGGTGATAAATTTAAGGTATTATTAATATTGATAATAATAATAGTAATAATAATAATAATACACAATAAAAAATTTTTCGTCAAATTTGACTCAAAAATTTGTTTTGATGACTTTTTTTACACAATTTGTGTTGAATTAACATACTAAAATGTTAAATTCTACACAAACATTTTTACACTTTACACAATAACGAAAAATTTTTTACTGTGTAATGATAATAATAAAAAAAAAATTATAATTATAATTATAATAATTTTCAGAATATAAGTTCATCTTCATCTGCTGAATCGAATTTGGATAACATCGGTGAAACGATTCAGATCAATCAAACAGAGAGAGAAGTAGAGGAAGAAGAACAGCAAGAACAAGAAGAAGGAGGAGAGCAAGAAGAGGGAGAAGACGAAGGAGAAGAAGAAGAAAAAGAAGAAGAAGAAGAAGAAGAAGAAGAAGAAGGAGAAGGCGAAGAACTACAACAGCCAGTATCAGAACCTTTCTTTTGTACGGACCAGATCAATAAATTCTGTTTTCAAGGAATAATTAAAGAAAATATCACTAAAACTGATCATTTGGTGAGTACATTAGGAACGTTAGTAAGATTTAATCTTTCGTACGTTTGGATGATGTCTACATTCAAATGGATAAACTCTATAACGTTTAATGTAGAACTACTAACATCCAAAGACCAATTGTGGAATACACTTTCGCGAAAGGATTCAAATTTTATTCGCCACTATTATTGTTCCGGGTGCATGGATTATTTAGGTAATAATAATAATGATAATAATAAGAATAATAACAATAAAAATAATAAGCAGAAAAGTAATAAAAAAAAATCCCTACGTACGCAAAATTTAAGTTATAAACCATGTTCATCTGCTGTTTGCATTTCACAAAAATCAAAAGTTTCGTATTTCGTTCAAGTAAAACTTTTACCGCAATTAGCAGAATTATTTTCGATTCCGGAAATTACCAAATTGATTTCGTATCGATCAAATCGAAAAAAAATTAATGCAAATGGATTAGAAGATCTTTATGATGGAGTTGAGTACAGAAAGTTAACTCAACCAGGAAAGTTCTTGAGCGATCCTAATAATTTTTCCTTTACGCTAAACACCGATGGCTGTCAGGTTTCAAAATCGTCGAAGGCTAGTGCGTATCCAATCTACTTACAAATCAATGAGTTACCACCACATGCCCGTAAAAGGCACATGTTACTTGCAGGAATTTTTTGTGATACTGAAAAACCTATTATGAATACAATTCTTAGTAAATCTTTATCTGAGTTGGATGAACTATATAAAAAAGGGTTCCAATGGAAAAATTCAGAGAACAAAACTATTGTCAGTAAGTTTACATTGTTAATTTGTAGTGTCGATTCGATTGCTAGATACCCCATTCTACGGATGACTCAATTCAATGGAAAGTTTGGTTGTACATTTTGCTATGCAGAAGGAACAACAAATGATAATAATGTTTTATTACGTTATTATTCATCATTTGAAGCAGCAAGTATCAGAACTGATGAAGAAATGCATTTGGATATGGTGGAAGCTTTTCAAACAAAAACCAAAGTTCGTGGGATCACTGGGGTATCGTGCTTAGTGGCTTATCCTGATTTTAATTTAGCAAAGGGTCCTGTGGTCGAGAGTATGCATAATGTGTTTCTTGGAGTTACCAAACAACATATGACCTTATTAATAAATTTAATAGAACCTAAATATCACCAGCTAATCACTGAACGAGTAAAAAAAATTCAACCACCTTCTCGTATTTCTCGAGCACCTCGATCTATTAACCCGTCAGCACTCACGTGAACTTTTCGGTAATATTTACTCTCGTGATGAGAGATTTGCTCACGTTTAATCTGCATGCGGCCGGGCAGCTATACAGTTACGAAGATACACGAACTAGCCCGAACGTTACCGAAAGTAAATTTTTTTTTGTTACACCTATAATCTCGTGATGAGAAGAATGCTCACAATTTCCGACGCGCATGGGAAAAATATTTTTTTTATAAAATATATATAATATTAAAGCATTTCAAAAGTTCATAATTTGAAAATAGGTAAAATTCCTCGAAGGTAGAAAAAATTTCATCTACCCTTTCCATTTGAAAAGAAAAAGTTTTCATTGTTTTAAATCGAGCGTGAGCAAAATGCTCATAACGTGAGTGCTGACGGGTTAAAGATATTGCAAATTTTAAAGCTTCAGAGTTCCGTAATTGGTTAATTTATTACTCTTTGACTTGTTTTAATGGCCTAATAGATAAAAAATATTTGAAACATTTAGCATTACTCTCACAAGCCATTTATTATTTAAATCAGGAATCTATAACATCTGATGAAATTGATAAAGCTGAATTGTTATTGACTCAGTACGTCAGAGAATACGAAGAATTATTCGGAATAGAAAGAATGACCTATATTATACATTTACTTAGTCATTTAGTAGATACTGTAAGAAATTGGGGGCCTCTATGGGTTCACACAGCGTTTCCTTATGAATCGTGGAATCGGCGAATAATAGAAAGTATACAGAGTTCAAAAGATAGGGCACTCCAAGCATCAACACGATTTACCATAATGAAATTTATTTCAAATACATTATATGATGATTCTATTAGTGAAGAAACGAAACAATATCTCCATTCGTTATTTCCATCGTATAATTTTGATCGCAATAGTAGCATAAGAAATTTCATAAGTAAAGGATCACCATCAATTTGTCCCGAAACGCACATACCATCGCAATTTAAAGGATTAGAAGTCGTATCATTTGATGAAGCTAAAATAAATAATATTTTATACCAGACATCTGATAAAAATAAAAATACACAATTTTGCAATAGTTTTGTGTATTGTGATAAGATAAACTTTGGAGAAATCGAGAAAATTATAGAATTGGAAATGAATAATCAAAGAGTAAATGGGATCATCGTAAGGAAATGGAAAATAGTTAAGAAAGTCCTATATACTGATTATATAAATCGAGTAGAATCGACATCTGACTTAATATTCGTACCGAGTCATGATATTCTAGGACCAGCGATCGTAGTAAATGATACTGAATGTTACAAAGATATTATAAAATTACCCAATGTTTGGGAAAGTGATTAGATGTAGAGAAACTTTTATAATTTGGTATGAGAAAATGTTTTTTTTTTTCACAGTAAAAATTATTGCTGTTTTGAATATAATCAATATTTTATGATTAAATCGACTCAAACTTATGATAATAATATTATTTAGGGGTAGCAAGAATAATGAATGATAATCAACGATCAAAATGTAATCATAAGACAGAAGATTAGTCTCGAGTGTATATAATTATATTTTAATTTGTAATTTAATAAAATCAGGAAAAAGTAAAAAACTTCATAATAATATTTTTTTACTATAGTAATGCAATATATTGTTATATATTTTTAATCTTATATTAAAACAAGAGTCCTATTTAACAGTTTTATGACACGATTGTCAATTTTTTAAAGATCTAAACTTTTTAAATTTTGATTTTATTAGTCCGACGTGAATACTTTGTTCAAAAAGTAGACAATAATAACGATCTTGTTAAAAAGAAATTAAATCAGTTTAGATAATTGTGAATAAAATTAAAATAAGCTCGAAACATATGTTACATAATTATATTCATTAGCAAATTGTATTGGCAAGAAATAAAAAATAAATAATCATTTATAATATATCACTGTATTATATGACAAACCGGATTAATATTCTTTCGTATCGCATATTCATCACATTCTTATCTTTTGTCACTTGAGTTAAGTCAGTCTGAGACGACAAAGAGACTTAGACAATAACAGAGTCATTCCCTCTTTAAATAACTCTTATCGATGTTAGCCAATGCAATAAAATTTCAAAGTCGCAGTGGACAAAATTAAGTTCAAAAAGTCCCAGAGCTCACGAATTAATGATGAATAGAAAGTTTTTTTCTCAATTTTTTAGCAACTTGGCAAAAAATTAAATCTTTCCATGATGTAAATTATTATAAAAAATAATTCTTTTTAAGACTGTTAGAGAGAAACAAAACATGATCTCCAATTGTTTACAAATTATAAGTGAATAAAAAAATTATAATTAAACAATTTTTGACGTGATAACGTCTTATAAATTAATGAATACTGACAGCGCTTACGAAAAAATGTAACGTTCCGCCTGAGCCTGTGCGTGCAAGCGAGAGCGCGCGACAAACGATAGAGAAACCCAAGCGTTGGCTTGTGTCACATATATCTCTCTTTTCGCGAGACGTCAGAGCTAGCAGTTAGAACACCGGTCTATAACTAATTGTTCGTGATTATATTTAAACAAATAACTTAAATTTAATTTTCAAAAACCATTAATAAGATTTGAAAATTAAAAATTAATGTTTTTAACTAGTTTCAAAAAAATTTATGTCAAATTATATCAATTATATCAGATTATTATTGTTGATAATATTAATGATTGTTAATAAATAATATTAATTATAAATAAATAATAAAATAATAAATAATTAATATAAATTATAAATAATAATAATTATATCAATTATCAGTTTTTAATATAAAATGTATCAACAAGTCCATTTTTTTGTTAGCATAATTTTTAAATACAAAATAATGATAATTCAGAGATTATAATACAATTCAATTCATAAAACCGTGCAATTTTTCATCAATGTTTTTTTATGACGTTATCACATAAAACTATCGTCCGTAAACCGACTTTACAGGCAAACAATTTTTTTTTTTTCTTAGAAACTATGAAGCCAACATCTTCAGTTTCTCCAGGTAAAACGTAGAGCTTGAAAAAAATTTTTTTATTCATTTCCATCCAACCAATAGTCCGCAAGTTAGTAACAATACTCTGTTGCTATATTACGCTCAATATTGTAATGTAATGGTATAGTTAGCTAAAATTTGACCAGGTCACTTTGATATTCAAACTGTTTTATATTTAAGCGAAAAATGTGTGGCAGTAGTCGTGCTTGACACCTTAATTACTCGAATACCTCAACCTGCGACTTACTAGGATGCTTACTAGAGCCCAGTATTTAAAAAAACTGGTAGTCTGTAAAGTCAGTTTACGGACGATAGTTTTGTGTGATAACGTCATCAAAAAACATTGATGACAAATTGCATACTTTTAACAATTATTTATAATTAATATTCATTGTATTAATATATTGTCTACTAGCTGTTACTCGCCCGCTCCGCTGGGCGCTTTATAGAATTCCATTTTTAGATCTAGACTTGAAATTTAATTCGAGTATTGTTTTGACTTGCACAGATTCCACATTCTATTGAATTAGCATGCACCTTTTATCCATGTAATTATTCTAGCTAATCTTCATTGTAACTTTCAATGTGCAATCATTATAACATTCTCGTGTCTTTCTTACAAAAAATTAATAATAATTGATATGAAAAAAAAATTTGTAAAGCATATTGAAAATTTCAGTTAAAGAAATTGCAGGTCTGATAAGTGAAGAAATCTGCCTAGTATATAAACATAAACAATAGAATAAAAAATTTATTTTAAACAAATGACAATCGAATAGAATAAATTAAGTTACAATAAAAATTCAGTATTTCAAAGTCAAAAAAATATCGGGTCCGGTTAAGTAATCACCGACATATCATATACTAAAACCTTCTCCGAAAGACTCTGCATCTTATAGTATAAGCATTATTCCGATCGGTTCAGTAGTTTTCATAGTATAACTGGACAAAAAAACTGGCTCTCAATTTATTAGTATAGATTATTTCATTGATTTATCGTTTATAATTAATATTATTTATCCATAACGGTTAATATTGTCAATAATAATAATAATTTGATATTAATATTTTTAAAACAAGTTAAGAACATCAATTTACAATTTTCAAATATTATTTACAATTTCGCAAATTCAATTTAAATGATCGTGCCTTTCTATGACTTGTTCTGCGCTCTCGCTTGCACGCTCAGGCTCAGGTAGAACGTAACACTTTTTCAAGCGTGCAGTCGGTGTTAATCGATTTATAAGACAATATCACGTTAAAAAAACTAATTTTCCCAGTACTTAATGGATTTCACGACATAATTTCCATTTTTCCAGCAGAAAAAGAATTTCCAAAAATGAATTTCAATAAATTATAATTTAAAAATAATAAGAAATATTTATAAAATATGTTGCTTAGTAAGATAAATATTAAAATTTTTTCTACAAGATTTTTCCAAATACCTACCAAGTTGCTGACCTGAAGTCGGTTCCTTAAATTTTTTATTAATAGACCAATATGCAGAGCGTAAGCTCTAAGTTTCGAATCTTCCACATACTTATTTCATTTTTTTTCTATTTTAATATAAATTATCACATATAATTATATAGAGCTACTTTGTCCGGATTATGATCGATAATATCATGTATAAATATAATTTGTTATTTCTAATCCTGACTTTTCACTTTTTCGACAAAAATAAAAAATTTATGAATAATTGTAACTTTTTCGAAAAGTTGGAAATTAATTTTCGTTTATACAGTGTAAATTTTTTTTCGAATAATTATAAAAATTTAATCAAATGATACAGACGAACTTGAGTCAAAAAAAATTTTTTTCCCGTTACTTTCAAGTACTGGAGCTTTGAAAATTTGTGACTATTGCTGATTGAAAATTTTATAGCTTGGATTAATATCGATAAAAGTTATTAAGGAGAAAGAAAAAACCTTAGACAACAACGGTATTCATCTCTCTCTTTTTCTGATTCGGCTTTTCTTTACTCGTAATAATTTTAACCGATGGCACGCGGCACGGGTTCTAAATACATACTATACCCGTGCCCGTGCGATGAAATATCTGCAAAGTCATAGTGTATGCAAAGACCCTCATCCCGCACACTGTTGTACCAATTGTCACAACTATAAATAATAACTAAAATATAAATGATCTTTAATAATTCTGTCTTTTTTTTATCTGGGCCTTTCATCAAGTCTACATTAGTCAACATGTATTTGTTGTGAAAAAGAATGATCAATTATTTTTTACAATGCACATCGTAAACATGCTTAAATCTTGTAAACTTAAAAATAATAGCGAATCTGATTCAAGTTTTTTTTTTTTTTGTAAGGGATATATCTTTACTATTTATTAACAATTTCGGCAACTGTTTAGATTTAATTTTTCGTAAATTATTTGAATTTATTTCAACAACTTCAGATACTGAACATTTTTATTATGAAAATAATATTTTTGTTATCAGTAAGCTTTACATTAAATTATATGAAAACCATGACTTTATATTAATAAGAAGTGCAATTTCGTAAAAAAAAAAAATTCTTTAATTCAATAATCGTAATAAGATATAAAAGTAAACCTAGAAGCGACAAAAGAAAATGAAAATAAAAGGTAAGTATGAATATCATTCAGTGACAGTACTCTAAGCCCGGAAGATGTGCGCTAGACATTTAACAGACGAGCACATAGAAGTGCGACAGAGAGAGAAATAAATTACTATCAATGGTGAGTTAAAAGACGCTGTTGTGACAAATGCACAACAGATACGCTTTAAAGTTTCAACCCCCACTCACGATTTAGCGCCTAAAAATAAACCTCGGTATTGTGTTTTTGGCGCTTATACTAGCCACTTGTTGTCTACAATTACTTGTCATTGCATTGTCTGATTTTCAATGATTTTCTAGTTAATTTATCTGTAAGAATAAAAGTGATTCAGCATACAGTTATCTAGTGTTTATTTTTTTTTTTTTTATAAGGTAAAAGTCCCTATTATGAGACACTTTTCAAGGTAGGTTGAACATTCCTGCGAATAATTAATCCATTAAAGAAAAAAATACAATTTTAATCGCATTATACGATAATTTGATGATCATTAAATCAATATTTCTATTGTTTTTATAATTTTTTTGGTTAAAAATTAATTAAATTATGGTTTTTTAGAGGAACCTATATGACCCTATTTATGAGACACTTTAAAGTCACATGTCCCCAGTGTCTCAAACCACAGGACTATTTTTTGAGACAGTTAAAAATCAGCAAAGTTGACCAAATTTTATATATTTATTAATTTTAGACAATCGTATTTACAAAAGAAGGAATTATTTCAATTTTTAATAAACTTATAAAAAATTTTTTATGAGTTAAACAATTAATCAACGCAAATTATTGAATTAAATCTACTTTTCTTTCTTGATTTTTTTTTGTCATTCCTTGACTTGAGCCATTAATTTTGTTTTCTTCTTTTAATATTTTTTTATTGTTAAATTTTTCCTCTTTCATGTTTTTTAACTTTTCTTTTTTTAACTTTTGTTTGTACCATTCATCAGAGGTGTCCACAAATGATAACTTTGACTTGCCTGTTTTTTCAATTTTTATTGTTTTTTTCTTCGGTAAATAATTCAATGGCAAAGTGAATATTTCTTTCGGAGGTTTTTCGGAACATTTATCTAAAAATATGAATTTTTCGTAATTTTATTCATAATTTTTAAAACTAGTTCATAAACAATTATTTTACATTACCTTTATCAACAGTTATTGATAAAATCTTGTGAATAGAACGATATTTGTCAATCATTGCAAGCATAGGATCTGAATTTTCTATCATAAGTTCTGAAAAACAGTCACATTAAGTTAAATTTATTGAACATGAATGTGAGGTTGACATTTACATACCTAATTGATGAACTTTGTTGTTTATAGGATTTGTAGAATGAATATTTGTGAGCTCTGTTATAATCTCTCTGGGCTGTGCAGATATATCTAAATTTGTATCATCAGTAGAGATAGTTAGATCAATTAGGCTGTGTTCACTGAAGTCTTTAGAAGTGCTCCGTATTACGTTATTGCTATCAATTGATGATTCTTGAAGACTAACTTGACTAGATTCATGTATAACCGTAAAAAGTTGTCCATCATTCATTAAATTATTTTGTTCACAGTTTATCCCATTAAAATGATACTGTCTAAGACAGTAACGGATTGTTATACATCTTCAATAATTCAGTTTTTGTCACAGGTGACCCTATTACTGCTCTGTACAAAACCCACTGAACAATAACATCCTCTTCTTTTAAAGATAACACTGTCACCGGGCCAGTTCTAATTTTTGCCTTCTCAGGACTAATACTTTTTCATTTAGCAAGGGTAGCAATCGGTACTCCATAAACAGCAGCTGCTTTTCTCAAGGACAACTCTGTGTCTTCCATTGCTTTTAGAGTTTTTTCTATATTTGACGAATTATAAATACTTAATCCTTTTAACTTTTTTTTCTCTATTTTATTATTCATTTTGGAACACAACACTTTTTTTCTTTGGTTGAATTTGATGATTGAGTTTTTATCACTTTGGAATTTTGTTTATGCTTCATTATCTCAGCTTTTTATTATAATTTACTTTTTACTTAGTCTGAAATAATACGAAATAAATAATATATTTTCAGAATCAATATACAAAAAAATATTATAAATTTATCCAAAAGTTTTAATTAAAAACAGAAAAACTTGTTGACAAAGTTATTCAATGTTATATATGATTTGAGGTTAGATTCATGATCTAAAGCTATTTGAGTTAAAATACTTACTTTTAGAAAAATATTTGAGGTTTTAATAATAGCCAATATTTTAGAACATATAATTGCACTATTTTTATAACTAATATCACATATTAGCAATATAAAATCTTATAAATGTACACTGTCTCACTTAATCGGGACAAGTCGAAAACTTATATAGTCCGTATTACACAGTTAATAACCGAAGAGAAAAGTCTCATAAACCGGGGCATTAACGTAAAATGAAAAAGTGTAGGCATTGTTGAGACACTCAGATTTAAAAACTTATTATAATAAAAAAAAATGCATAAATGTGTATAGAGAAATAAAATCTATTAATCATCATGCTTTCAATTTAGAATATACAATTTAATATAAAGAGTAGAAGACACAATAAAATTACACTAACACTTGCAAAACTAACGGTTTGCCGTTGTCGTTTTACTATTCTTGGTCTAAGTGGCTTTGAGTTAACAAATAACAAACCTTCGCACTTTAATAAATATTTTTTTAAAAGCAAGTATGGAATTAATTAACAGCCAAAGTCGAAAATTGCTTTTGAAATAGATGAGAAATAATATATTTATTATACTTTTTAGTATGCTAGGGGTGTATTTTTTATAAAATAGTATTTTTATGAAGTGTATCATAAATGGGGACATCTCGTCTCATAATAGGGATCTCTTTTACCCTTTATATGAAATGTATTGGGGATCGGGATGAAACATGACAGACCAGTGAAGCTAGATCGAGCAGAAATGTCCCTCCCCTGCCGCGAAATAACACGGTGCGTACGTTACAGGTGGGGTGATTTTTCTGCTCACGATCTGCCGCTCATTGCTTCAGACTGATGCCAGCCCCGGCTTCTGCTCGGGCAGGCAACTGCAATCTCCTGGCCTGGAAATCGTTGCCGAGCCATCCCTAGTCACACAATATACTATTTCACCTGGACGACACAGTTTTTTCTTTTAAAATTCAGCTAAAAATGCAGCAATGCAAAACAATGAAACGTATCCCCTTTATGGAGCGAAGAAAACAAAACCAGAAACCTACTGATTTTTCGTCACTATTGCCTTGGATTATAAGTACACTGTAAATCAGAATAACTTTTTTTTTTATTTAAAATTTTTTTCATTCTTTTTAATTTTTGTTTTAAAAAAACCAGGTGACTACGAAATGAAAAAAATTTTACATACAATAAAAAAAAATTTCCTGAGTACTTTAAACCATAATGAAGAAATAATACTTCAAAACCATTTTTCTACAAGCAATGGATAAATAAGCTCAATCAATAACTAATGGGATTGCAAAGCAAATACTGAATAAAAAAAATGATAGGTTTTGACACGCCTTGTTGACTCTACCGTTTAATTCATTTTAGGCTTAAAAAACAAGCATTTCAGTGAATTGCATAGAGAAAAAAAAATTGGTGAGACCCTCTAGCATTAGATCATAAGTGCCTAACTTCCCTAAAGCTGCGCGGCGCATAACGGACATGCGCCTCCAGCTTTAGGAAACGTAATGCAGCTTCATTTTTTAGGCGAAGAATATGTCTATCAGTTTCACGGTCAGATAAAAAAATATGCGCCCTTACCTTTTGGTACACGATAACTACCTGGAGCCTTTTGGTCGTTAGAAACAAACTTAAAAGTTGTCGTAGTCACCGAGTTTTACTGATCCATAGATTTCATATTTGGCAACGACGCAATCCTTGACCTTGAAGGTTTAGAATCGATCGCCTTGAGGGCGGTAAGCAGTTGTGCACCCAGATCCAACGAATCCCCTGGCGTCACAATTTGATTTCAGCAATAAGTGAAGAATATAGACGAGATATGAAACGAAAGTTCTGTAGTAATTTCTCATAGTGATTTATCCCAAAATAACTAGGAAGTGATAGATTTTGTCAATCAGGCTCCAATCGTTAACCGAATCGCGAGCAGAAAAATTTTGAAGAATTAAAGTCTTGAACTCAAACGAAAAGAATCAAACCCAGTTGGCTTTACCTGACCCCCGGTTTTTCCACTTGAAGTTCATGTATCTTTTTTAAGCACATACCAGTGAGCAAAAATATCCCCTGAAACATTTTTGGGCTTTAAAAATCAACCGTTAAAGCAAATTAATACAGTACGAGCTTTTAAAAATGTTTATATTTTAATAAACATAATAACTAAAAATTATTTGTTTGTTATGAAGCGCTCAACTTTTAAATGAAAGTGCCTCATCTCCCAGAAAACAGTTTTTTATTTTGTTACATTATTACATTTCAGGTGCACGCCTTTGCGACGCCTAAACAATGCTTATTCGCCAGGCGCTGTCGCGTCGTCGAACGTCAGACTTCAAAGCGAGATTTCAGACTATAATTAATTAAAAATATATCATCAAACAAATTTTATTATTATTATGATCGAATATGATCTTCCTCAATAAAATAATTAAATTCTCTATTATTAGTAGAATAAATTTTGTAGAGACATTTGTTAGTCCTTTTATTTTATATCCTGAAAAACTTGGCCTCCTGACATTATTGTGTTATTAATCTTTGTATTTTAGTAGGTGTTATATTTTCTCTCTGTAAGTGTGTGTCACCGAACTTTTCTAAACGGCCAACCACAAACTTTTTGTGCAAGTGTCTTTGGTGATTCGAATGGTTTAGACCGCACAATTGTAGTCGTGTTTATTCAATTAAATTTTGCTTCTATAAATTGTTTCCTTTATCTCTTGAATGCTTACATTGATCTGACAGACAGTATCGTGAATAATTCATTTGAGAAAAAAAACAGTAAATCGAAATTCAAAAAAAAAAAATTTTTGTGTACCAGGCTGGAAAATCAATCAGCATTGAAAAGAAAATTATAACACTGCTTTTAATACTTTCATCAAAACTTGGTCCAAACCAACAGCTCATTTCAAATAAACTTGAATTTTATTTAAGACGTGTACAAGAAAACGTCTGTCTGGTCCCCGTGGGTAATAGTTACTATATTATGTTACAATAATATAATACGCAGCTGAAAGAAGATAAAAGTTTTATTAACCAAATTTTGTAAAAAAAATAAAATAAAGTTAACAAATGCTCATGCATTCTTAATATTTAATACTA
>NC_058163.1:8732012-8808730 GCF_020080835.1 Cotesia glomerata | reverse complement strand
TATGAATTAACCCATGTACACAGAAACAAGAAATTTCTCGACTGGAGTAAAATTCTTGGCTCAAGAAAATTTTCGGGTACTGCCTGAAGGAAAGAAGCCGAAGTTGTGTTGAGCCCGTAGAGAGATTTTCTTGAAATTCTGACTAACTTGGAGGAAGTCATTTTTCTTAATTCAAATTATCATAAATACTTGTTACAAAGAGAGTACATTCAGTATTTGATCACAGATTTTTGTGATAACTTTTGGCAGAAGCAACGCCACTAAGCACTTCAGCTGAGAGAAACATTTTCTCACCTTAAGAGAAATTTTTTTAAAAATTAAGGAAGAAAAAATATTTTCTTGGCTCAAGTGAACCTTTTTTCTATAGAGTCCTCAGAGTTGAGCTGACAGAGGCCAAGCCCATGCTATGAACTAGACAACTCAGTCTCCGGCCGTTCCTTTGCTGGTGGTAGACTTGAACCAAGACTTGGCTCATCTCAGCTCCACGGTGGCTATTTAATGGTGTGCTGAAGCTTGGGTCCAAAGGTGGATAACTTAGCCTTCGCCATTCAATAAGAAAATCTAAAGGATTAATTAATCATTAAGTAAGAGAAGGAGAGGGCAAAACGGACCTAATACAAGACAAAATGTTGAGGAAATCGCAATAATGTTTTTCTCTGGTTTTACGTTTTTTAGTCCTTTGCTAAAGTATTTGACATTAATTTGTTCTGTTTATTGGAAGATGAAAAAAATTAAAAATGTCGGGCAAAATGGGCCCACCTTCAGAAAATGTTTATTATATGAGTTTTTCAACTTGTCTTACTTTTTTTTTGGCCTTTACTGAGTTTATGGTATTAATTTTTTGTGTCTATCGAAATTAAAGAATTAGAGAAAAGAGGTGAGAAATCTCAAAAAAATTACAAAAAAAAATTTTTCCAAATGTGGTTTTTTTGGAATAACTTTTAAACAGATCTACCGATCTATTCTTAAAAACTAATCAGCTCTTTAACATTAAAAAACCGTTGATGCGCAGTCAGCCCGATCAAAATCAGTTGATTCGTTAGTTAGTTATCGTTGTCGAAAGAAAACCAAAAAAGTATTTTTTCGGAATTACTTCGAAATTCCTAGTTCGATCAATTTGAACTGAAATATTCTTCGTGAGCTTCAAAAAACTGCGTCGAAATGCACCGCCCAACCATTGTAGAAATCGGTTTCATTCATTCAAAAGTTATTGCAGTTTAAAAATTCAAAAAAATAATTGTGTTTTGTTAAACTTCTATCCAGAGTTTTTGAGCTCGAGGAGAACTCAAAATGACACGAAAAGAATTATATTTATTAAAAGGTGATTTTTTCTTTCAATTATTTAATTAAAATTTCCATCAATAATTAAAAAATTAAATTTATTAACTAAAAAAATTTTTCTTCTATTGATCTGAAAGAAAAAATTCTTAAACTAAGAAATTTATATTGGTTTAAGTGAATTTTATTTGATTCAAGAATTTTTTGCCTTCAATAAACACAATGAATTTCTTTAAGAGTATTATAAAAAATATATTGTTTAACAGCGAAGATATTTGATAGCAAATGCCAAAATTGAAAATTTATTATTCAATCAAAACAATTACATATCGTCAAAAGATTGATATGAGGGATCTTCAAAAATAACCAAGAATTTAATAATTTACAGTTAAATTTTTAATGGCCCATTGGTATTTTAAATATTAAAATTTATAATAAAATAGTAAAATCCACAAAGTGATCTGTACAAAGTCTACAAAGTAATATAAGGACTTGACTTTTCCTTTTTTTAAATAATAACCATGTGTAAAAATAGTTAATTTTCATCAAAGAAACACAATACTAAATAACATAAATTATACTTAAAATACACTAAACATGTCACACTTCGTCTATTCGTATATAGATTTAGCTTACGAGAATAGAGTGAAAATGTATGAGTAGCTCATCCGGTCATGTATAGTGTAGGGAGTTAGAGTATCGGTCTGCACGCAATCCGCGCGCGGCTCTTTGGGTTTGAATCTCCGGTTACGGCAAATGCAATTTTAACTTTATTTCTCTAATTAGCGAAAGTTATAGCAGGCCTAAGTTAAGAGCCAAACGGTCTGAACTTTAGCGTTAGCCTCTAAATTAAAAATAAAATACAAAGAAATAACGCTTAAAAATACATCTTTTTTATCAAATATGCAAGGAGCCGGACTTCAAAATTAACTTTGATTTAACTCGTGGTGACCAGACGTGGGCCATGTCCTGGTAACCAGGCTTAGATTAAGCGTTATCGCATTCCAGACTTAAAACCAATTGGTCTTTAAGACTGAGCCAACTCCTGGTTTACAAGTCTGGCTGAGAGTTGTACATAGTTGGGCTGATGATTCGGGCCAAAGAAACCTGGGCCCGCCATACTTTTCCCTACATGAGGCAGTGTAAAATAACCAGAACTCAATAAGATATTATAATCAAAATATTTTCAAATAAGCAAAAATTAGAAAAATCTATCAAGGTGTTCAAAGGTGCACTCATAAGCTTTTCAAAAATTAAGTAGATCATTTTTTTACCAGTAATTTTCAGATTTTTGAATTCTAGAGATCCAAAAATCTCCAAAAAACTAAAAAATCAACACTAATATTTTTAGTAATGCCTTTTAGCTTAGGAAGAGCACTCAACTTCCCAGCAGGAAGTTACAGGGATGGCCCTACAGGGTTAACCGCCATCCCAGATTTTTTTTTATGAAATTTTTGTTATTCATCATCATTTAAAGATGTATTATCCAGATTGCAAAGCTATAATAATACTTCGCCATAAATTAATAGGATTTGGCGATAACTTCAGTCCATTTTCTCGAGAACGTGCCAAATATTAATGTCCAACGCTTCTATAGAACGCGCCTATATGAACAAAACGAATTGGACCGGAAATACTGTGTCATGCCTCGCGGCTGATGTGCATACGTTTACTATGGCACATTTCAAAATTTAGTACGTATCATGATAATTTGATAATAATGACATAAAACTATATAATGTATAGTTCAATTTACTATAGTAATCTGAGTGAAAATTGCTTTGCTGTATTGAAAGTTTCTGCTCTTTCTATAATAAAATTTTCCAGCTACATTTATTCAATAATAGCATCTATAAATTTCTCTGTGTACTCATGAAATTTTTGTAGGAGTAACATTTGATTTTTAACTTCCCGCTTCTAATTTCACTTTAGTACAGAAGTACGATGCACTAGTAGTAAAATTTAATATAAATTCTAAACAGTGCGTGTATGTGATATATGTGTCTTTAAACCTCTCTTAACTTTCTAAGGGCTTGACAGATCGAAACGCGGTTTGCGATATTTCATAGTATTATGTTGCGATTTAATTACATGTAAATTCGAATTATTTTTTATTTTTAGATCACAAAAAAATTTTTATTTTTGGCAAAACTTTCAAACTAAAGTATCTATCAATCCCGAAATCTAATCAGCTCAACCTCAAAAAACAAGCTTGATTGTCGAAAACTGCATCAAAATCGGTTGATGCGTTCTAAAAATACAATTTTCAAAAGTTTTTGAAAAAAACTTTTTTCGCAATATTTCAGAATTTCTTGTTAAATTATTTTACAAGTAACACGTGATTTTTGACGCTTTAAGAATCGTATTAAATGCTACGAATCGAATAATTACCAATAAATTTATTCTAAAAAAATTTCTGTTAAAAAAATCCCGAAATCGGTTAACTTTGTGGAACGCCATTCCATTACCTTTCTGATTATTTTCGAGTGCAAAGCTTAAAAATATATTTGATTAAAATTCTTGATCTCGAAAATTTCTAGAATACGTAATTTTAACCGGCGCAGTTTTTGAGCACTGAAATTATTTTTCTTCATTCCCGGCCGAAAGTACGTACTATCGGCTTCGAGTGCGAGGTGAAAGCCTAACATTTATGCGCCCGTAGTATCGCGCACGCGCTCTGCTACAGTGGGCCGAAAAAAAAACAACAGCGGGATGAATGGGTTTTTTCGTGCAAACTAATACATACGACTCCTGCGACTGCCGCTGTTTGTTTACTATAGTCTCTTATCGCTGTCACTTATGTCTATCACTATGATCTTAAATTATTAATTACTATAATCTCGGTTTTGTCTCGGGCATCATGGTGCGCAGTGTAGGAATCTTAAACTTTCTGTCCATTTAGTGTAATATATTATGTTGAGATTTGAGTCGATAGATCGACAAATTTAAAAGTTATCTAAAAGAAAACGATAAGTTAAAAATATTTAAATTGCTATAATTTTTTAACGCTTCATTAGATATTGTTTAGCTTGACGGCTTTCGACACAATTTTTTGAGTACAAACAAGTGTTTCTAATATTTGAAGTTGATTTGTCAAATATTGTGATAATTATTTAGAAGAAAAATAAATCAAGTTTTTTTTTGCTCTTAATTTCGGAGTATCTTATAAACAGTTCGACAATTGATTTTAACCCTTTAGAGTCAGAGGATCTTGAAACGTCTACGCGTGAGAGTAGTGGAGACAGCGCTAATTCGTAGTAAGACCCAAGAGTGGAGTTTCAAGGTCAGACTTTAAAGGGTTAAAATCTGATCAGATTGAAGTCTCGATGAACATTTTTGAATACCGTGCCGTTCATTCCGATCAGCTGATTTGTTCGACAAAATTTTATTTACATTTCTATGCACTCACACCCACGCACGCACACACAAGCGCAGTCGGACATCCAGGCGAAGATCTCAAAAACATAATAAATGCAGTTTTGTGCACTTAAGGTTGTTCGGACACTAATGCACTTTTGAAGATCGGAAGCTAATTTTTTGATATGTTATAAATTGCTATCTCATACGTCTAAATTAATTTTTTGGAATAAATCTGACGTAGGGTTATCGTTTAATAAATAATTAAAAAATTGAAATTTATCATGTAGCTTATAGAGACTATTGGCGAATCGCACATATATCGATTTATGTGACTACCTCAAAGGATGATTAAAAAATAAAAAACTTCTTTTTCAATCAATCAACTTTCGTAGACCCCGTTAAAAATACGATGAAAATTTTCTGACGAAAGCTTTTAAAGATATTTTAATGCAAAAGATCAAAAATTCACGAACATATCAGTCCGACATACTTAAAAATAAATAAATCACGTGATTCAGCGCAGTGTGGCACCGTTGCACAGATGAATAGAACGCGCCAATTTTGAATTTTAATAATTCCTGTGTATTTTTATGTATAATGTTTTTTGACTCAACACTACACAGCGAGATAAATATAAACAGCTGTTAAGCGCGATGTTGCCAAGTCCAAGTTTTGTGAAAAAATACTTGAGTCAAACGTTGACTATTTATTGTTTTTGTTAATTAAATTATTTAATTAATCTAATTAATAATAATGTTGGGTAACGGTTAAATTATTCGAATGAATTTTCATATTCAAATTTTTAATTTTAATAAAAAAAAAATTTAGATTCTATTATGACTTTCGGGGTACTGTCCGTGCAACCTTAAGTATGAAATGAGCGGGAAATTGTAGGGATGGCCTTTAGGGTCAACCGTTTTCCTAATTTTATTTTTCAATTAAATAAAAAAAATATAAAAAGAAATCGGCCCTGTCCGGGATAAGCAGGAACAGTTGTCAAATTGATTGAAGTTTTTTTTGAGAAAAAAAAAAAAAAAAAAAAACGATTGTTTTATAGAATTGATCATATTGCATGCCTTAAGCGCGAAGCGCGCAGGTATGCTCTACTCTCGCCTAAAAATCGTGATTTCGATTAAAACGTGATATTCATAATTTAAACGAAAAAAATTATGGATAAAAAGCATATTGAAATAAAAATAGTAACTACAGAACACGTTAAAAAAATTTTCTTATCGATTAAATAAGATTTCTCAGAAAAAACTCGTTTTTCTGATGAATTAAATGAATAAGAGCGTGGTATTCACTGGAGCTATGGGCTTGACAACACCACAAATTTGTCAAAAATCACTTTCACGATTTAATTTTTTTTTGTTTTATTCCTAAGGAAGTTTATCAAAACCCTTGTGAAAATTGCGTGTCAAAATAATTCCGTTTCGATACACTTAATTTTTTTCGATTGTCAGTTCAATGACTTTTTCTGCGATTTCGGCAGCCATATATATTATTTTTCATAAACAGAATTGAAATAACTACCCAGTTAGCACAGGTTGACCATCAACTAGGTTGATGTTCAATAGTTTACGTCAACTTTATGTTAACTTCGCGTCAACCGCTGCATTTGCAACAGTTTCCCAGAACTTGACTTTAACTTACACATCAAGTTAGCGTAAATCTATTGCCGGAATTTTCCGAAAGGTTCGCTCAAAGTTAACGCAAAGTTGCAGAAAGTTAACGTTAACTTCACGTCAACTGTTATAAGTATAACTGTTGCTCTACTGTTAGCGTAAACTTTACGTCAAATTCCGGCCGCAGGTTTACGTGAACTTCGTTTCGCTTGTGCTAATAGGGTATAAACAAGCAGAAACTATATACATATATGATGGTATAATTACTAACTGTTTTATCATCTGTTAAAATTTTTCTTTAGTTCGACCTACAGAGGGGATAATACTACTCGCGAGAAAATTCAAATTAAAAACGAACAATTTTTGTTATGATCTAGAAAATTTGTGTATGACTTGAGCGCTTAAGGCATGCTCATTTGGATTTTCCAAACTTTTTTAATTTTTTTGGTGTATTTTTTCAAAAAGTTCATTCAAAAACAAAAATTTTAAAAAAAAAAAAAAGGTACCCAAAGGTCAATGTTTAAAAAAGTTGTTTAAAAATTCTAAATGGAAGTAGATTTTCCAAATAAAGAAAATTGATTTTTAGTAAAATAATATAATATCACTAATAATGAATAACTTAATTCATCAATAGAAACAAAATTCAATAATAAATTTAAAACTATTTAGAACAAATTTTGGAGAAAAAATTATTTTGTGAAGAAAAAAGTTCTCAAATATTTACCAAAGAATTGCAAAGATTATAAGATTTGAATTATGAATGTCCAAATTTTAAGTAACTGCTTAGGAATAACAGTTTCCAAGTGAAACAGAATTTTGATACCGGATAGAATTTTACTTGAAGAGAACAATGTTTAGAACTAATTTGTGACATGTTACTGACAACCTACCCAAAAACATCACACGAAAGACTGATTAATATTGTAATTATTGAATTTGCATCATGATTAAGCTATGATAAAGACAATAATTCTAAAACGGCTGCAACAGTAAAACTGTTGCATTAAACTAACTCTGAAAGGAGTAATATTGAGGCTATAACCACTTCTGAGTAGTGAAAATTGAAACTTATTAAAAGAGCTTTACGATGCATTTTACCGATTTTTAATATCTTGTTTAGTTCAGTAATTATTCCAAGTTGAAGTAGTAAAAACATCAATTCTTACGATTTTCAAAATTTCAAAATCCCTGTCATTTTTCAAATTACTCGCCCGATAAAGCTCATCTTCGAACTTAACCTTGGTCTTGATCGATAGAAAAGAGCATGCTGAGTTTGAGAAGAATCGGTTATAAATTGAAAACGCTATCGTGCTGACAAGCCGCGTTATATCGTATATATATATATATATATATATATATATATATATATATATATATAATATATATATATATATATATATATATATATATATATATATATATATACTAGCGGTTTCCGCCCGCTTCGCTGGGCGAATTGAAAAGGAAATAAATTAAATTTCAAGTTTCATTTTTATTTATTTTTTTTCATATTTTCTATATCTCAAATTTCTTTTCTATTTCATGTGTTTAGAAAATGCAATGCTTTTAATCTGTTACATTTTCGCGATCCGTAATAAGAACAATTCATCACGGTTATGTGATCAAGCAAAAATAAAATGTATGTCAAATTCTTAGTCCGTTGACTGAATAGCTATATGTAATTTTAAATTCCGGAAACGTTACAATGACTTTTTTTGCCGCTGCCTAAGAGACGATTGTTGTAAGAAAATATCACTATTCAGTAAGAAAAATATTTAAATCCGTTGACCTTGGAGGCCATCCCGGTAATTGTCTGTTTCTCTTGAGATTCTATCAAATTTTATATTTGTAGGAACTGTATTTGAATCATTAATTTCTTTTATGAATATATTATTTCTAATCTTTAAGACCTTAAGATCAAAAAAATTTTTAATTTTTATTCCAAGTAGAACATTTTTTCATTGAAAGAAAAAATGCCAATAATAGGGGTCAAAGGTGCCACTAATGGGGTCTTTTACCTTATTTTTTTTTTTATTTTAAAGTTTTTTTCATTGAATACTAATAGGAAATTCAGGGTAGTTTTTTTTAATTATTTTATTTTAGCAGCATTGAATACTACTTAAATGGATTAAAAGTGTAATTTATATACAATAAAGCAGAAGAATTTTTCTAGAGTACTGATAGTTGAAAGACGCTAACTCATGTATTATGGTGTAAACTTATGTAATACGGGATGGCATTAAAGTCACTAATGTCCAAATTCTACAAAAATTATATGGTTTTGCATTTTCCAAAAGAACAGTTGAGGTGAGAAAAACTGAACTCAAGTTTCTTGTAAGGAATTTATAAAATATTCTACAAATTAATTTAAAAAGTACTATAATTTACCTTTTGATCTTATTTCCCGAAATTACAGTTTGAATACTCAATGTTATTGTTTTCAGTATATGCCAAAAGTTTCTTACATTTTTTAATTAATATGTACGCAATAGCTCTTTGATATCGAACCGGTTAATTACCATAATTCTTTGTTATTACTCATAAAAATAAATTATCCATTTTAAAATTAATAAAGATAAGAATTTTTTTGTCTAGACGTTACGTTAGAAGCTTAACATCTCTCAGAGCTCCAATCTTGAGATGGAGGAAAGTCTTGAAAGAAGAGCCCCAATCTATTAATGCAGAAAGAAATACATGAAGATATCACAGATGAAATAGAAGATTATTTTACGGATAGTTCAGAAGAATTTAATGATGCAGAACAAATTGAAAGTGCCACTCATGGAATTGGAATGGATTCTGATAGTGATGAAGAAAACAATAGTAATGACAGTAGTGACAGTGATTCTGAGGATACGAACAGTTTGAGCAAAGCTTTTTTTAAAATAAAAAACTCAACAATTAATATTCCTTTTTTATCGAACCCAAACTTTTATGAAAATGATCATTTGTTGGCCATCATTGCGATTTCTATGCGCAACAATCTTTCATTTGAAGCTACATTATCGATATTATCTTGGATGAAGTTAACGCACAATAACAATAACCTTCCAACGACGAAAAAAGCTCTGTGGAAAGCATTAAATCGTGACGACACATTAATAACACGTCATTTATATTGTGGTATTTGTAAAGAACATCTTGGAATAGGAAAAAAGCCACTCAAAGAATGTTCTTGTGGTTCATGTGGCCCTGATGAGAAATCTGAAAATACTCATTATTTTCTTCAGCTTAATTTGACGAGCCAATTATCTGAACTTTTCAAAGTACCAGATATTGAAAAATCTTTAAGTTATCGATTCACAAGAGAAAAAAAAGATTTATCAGCTATAGAAGATATATTCGATGGACAAGTTTATAAGGATTTGTGTTTACCTGGAAATTTTTTGGACAATCCATTAAATTTTTCACTAACAATCAACACAGACGGTTGTCAGGTAGCTAAATCATCAAAGGCTAGTGCATGGCCCGTTTACTTGCAGATTAATGAATTACCCCCACACTTACGTAAAAAGCACATGCTTTTGGCTGGAGTTTTTGTAGATTTATGCCATCCATCTTTGAATCTTTTATTACGTCCGATAGTCACGGAAATTCAAGAATTAAATAAAACTGGAATTGATTGGAAGACCTCAGAAGATAGAAAAGTTAAATCAAAATTTGTAGTGACAACTTGCAGTGTTGATTCCCCAGCCAGATCTCTAATTATGAGAATGAAACAATTTAATGGATATAATGGATGTTCATTTTGTTACGCAATGGGAGAACATCGTGGAAATAAGCACATATATCCACGAAGTCACTCTTACGGAAATTTGCGAACTGATGAAGAAATAAGAGGTGACATGCTCACTGCCTATGAAACCAAGACAACTACTAATGGTATTAAGGGAATTTCTTCATTAGCTGGTTTGCCAGAATTCGATCTGGGTAAGGGACTTGCCGTTGAGTGTTTACATGCGGTTTTCTTGGGAGCTGTAAAACAGCATACAAATATATTTCTTAGTGTAACAGATTCTCCATTTTACATTGGAGATCCAGTTAGTAAACAAAGAATTGATAATCGCTTACTATCAATAAAACCTCCTTCTCGTCGTTCTCGACTGCCGCGAAAATTAGAGACGTTTAATAACTGGAAGGGCTCAGAGCTAAGAAACTGGTTAGATTATGCTGCTCCATGCTTAGATGGCATATTAGACATGAAATACATCAAACACTTCACTCTTTTATCTCAAGCTGTGCATTATTTGAATGGAGATTCTGTATCAACAACTGATCTTGAAAACGCTGGAATTCTCATAGAAAAATACGTAACACAGTTTGAAGAATTGTTTGGGTTAGACCAAATGAGTTTTAATCTACATTTATTACCTCATCTGGTCATAACAATTAAGAATTTAGGGCCTATGTGGGCACATAATGCTTCAATCTATGAATCGTGGAATAAAAAAATTTTGGACAAAGTAACAAGTCCTCATGGAAGAGCTGACCAAATAGTTACACGATTTTTGATGACCAAGTTTATAGAATCGACCGTTTATAGTAATGCTATTTCTGCTGATACTAAGAAATTTATATGTAACACTCTAAAAATGCCTAACTTGAATAATGAAATCGTAATAAATAAGAATTTTCTAACATTGAGCAGCCCTGAAACTATTGTCCTCCAAGAAACTGAGCTCAATGAACTTCGAGAAATGGGTTATACTCCAAAAAACTCCCCGTCGTCATACGCTAAAATCAAAGTGAATGGAATTGATTACATTAGGAAGAATGATAACGATAATAAATTTTGTAACTCAATAATATCTTACAACAACGGGTTCGGAGAAATATTATCTATAATTGAGTTTGAAAATAAAGATAATTGTATAATTCAAGGATTTTTCGTAAAAGTTTACATTTAAAAAAAAAATGCTTATGGTACAAATTACATTAAAGAAGTAGAAATAAGCAATGACATAACTTTTGTAAGCAACTTAAAATTAGTCCGGCCTGCAACTAAAATATGTACAGACATGGGCATCTTTGTTTTTGATCTTCCAAATTGTTGGGAAACAGACTAATGACAAAGAGATTATCAAGAGTATAAAATTTATAAATATATCAAGTAATTAACTCTCAAAATGAATAAATATACAATTTTTAAATGACTGTACATGAAAGGAAGAATATAGGAACTGTCTCTATTATTTTACGAAATTTGTTTCTGTTCAATGATAAGAACTACGAATACAAATTATGGTAACAGTTCCTATAACTTCTATAAATATTGTCCCTAATTCAAAGTAATGGATCCTATACTATTATGGGTAATCAATATTTCATTGTATAAAGCTGATGTATCTTCATTAACGAGTTAATAATAAAGTTAAAAGTGTACTTTTAAAATTGAATTTTGATTTTGATAAAAAAAAAAAGTAATTTTTTTTTGTAATTTTGATATTTTTATCATTTTTTTACGAATATAATCTCAAAAGCTTTCGAAAATCTTCAAAAAAATTTTTTTCAATTAAATCAATAAATATTATTTTATACTGTAAAAGATGCATTATTTATTATTAGTGTGTGTTAATTAATAAGTGATTGAATTTGTAAATATGCATTCTCTTCTACGAAATGATAAAATCCAACAAATTTTGCAAAAATTTCCTCATTCCATAACAAGATTAGTTCAAGGTTATTCCAAACATCTACACTGTGAATTAAATATGAAAAAAAAACATTTCGAAAATTTTTTGATAACAGAGAGTTTTTGAGTATACAAGTCATTTTGCTGACTCAAACAGAAAAAATTTCTTTAAATAAAATGGATATTGTTGTGACAAGAAATTAATTTGTTGAAAATTTTTTACCATTATGTTTCTAAGTTGAAGAAAAAAAAATGGTAATTATTTAAAAGTGGGGTCCACCATTTTAATTTTAATTTTTTTAAACAAATTTTTTTTTTTTAATTTTGATTAATTTTTTTTAAATACATAAAAAAATAAAAAATTTGAAAAAAAAAGTTGATTAAGGTAAAAGCCCCAACAGATGATCACCAATATATGATCACTTCATGTATTTGTATATCTACACGGAGAGAAAAATGTGGAAATCATTCCTATAATTTATATGAAATATTTTCCCATACCATTTTCGGAGCGATTACTTAAATCATGGGAATTATACCCATAATTTTTGGGAAATGTTACTATAATTATGGGAACGATACCTATAATTATAACTGTATTATCGGCATGATTCCCATAATATATAGGAACCATTCCCATAATATTATAGGAATGATGCCTTATAATATTTGAGTAAATTCTTTTCACACAACTGTGGTATTTAATTAATTTTTTTTAACTGAATTTTTTTTTTTTTTTTAGATTAAATGATTCTTTTTTTATAATATATAAATTGATAAAAAAGTTATCAGTAATAATATTTATTATTTTTATTATTAAATTAATCAGTTCTAGCAGTTGATATTTTTTTAATCTTTAATGGTGTACATGCTTGTAAATTAAAATAAAATTAATAAAAAATTAAAAAAAAATTTCTTAAACAAAATAAAATTTCCAATGGTTTTGAAATTCCAAATTTTCACATATTTTCGGGGCTCAACGTACACGGAGAGAATTTTATGGTAAATACTATCATCTGAGTATTGTAAAAAGCTCTAAAATACTTCGATAGTAATGAATACTACCTTTTATTATTATAAATACGATATAAATTATTACAGTTACCACCAATATAGTAATTTTTACCATCTTTTATATTACTATAAGATTGTATTTTCAACTATCTAAGATAATTTGATTAAATATCTTGATAATAATTTTTAAAATCAAATTAATAATTTCTACAATCTTTGATGATAATTATTACCATCAGAGTTTCTATTTCATCAAATTTATATTTATATTAAATAAAAGTCATTTCTAATATTAATTAGAATAAAAAAAAATTAATTTTAATTTTCAGTTTATGTCTACCACCACATTATTATTATTATTATTATCATTATTATTACTAGCAACCTGCAGTCACTATGTGACTGTCGTAATTTGTAAACTATAAATAAATAAAATTTTGCCTCATGAAATAATGAGTTTTTTTAAATTGCACTGTACTTTTTTAACTATTGACGTTTTTAAAGATATAAGCTCATCCCGATGTTACATCTATCAAGAGCTTTCATTTCATTACGCATATACATTTATATATATAAATATATATATATAACATATATATATATATATATATATATATGAAAAAATGATGTGGGTACTTGAATGAAAGGTCTTGATGAGTGGAACATCGATATGAGCTTATATCTTAAAAAATGTCAATAATTCATAAGATACAAGGTCATTTCTTAATTATTGACATTTTTAATGATATAAGCTCATCCTGATGTTATACTCATCAAGAGCTTTCATTTGAGTACCCAAATGCATTTTTGATATATTTTTCACATTTACATATATATAATATAAATAAATATATGAAAAATTGATGTGGGTACTCAAATGAAAGGTCTCGATGAGTGTAATGTCGAGATGAGCTTATATCTTTAAAAATATCAATAATTCACAAGATACAAGGTCATTTCTTAATTAGTGACATTTTTAATAATATAAGCTCATCCTGATGTTATACTCATCAAGAGCTTTCATTTGAGCACCCACATGCATTTTTGATATATTTTTCATATTTACATATATATAATATATGGGTGATTCTCTGTAAGGACGTCTTAAATCTGTACAAAATTGTCCGGCCAAATTATTTTTGATTTTATTAGAAAAAAAATTAACAAGGGCTACAAAACTATCAGCTTAATTATAATAAATAAACAGCCGAATTAATTTATGCTTTTTCGATATTTGTGTATCTTTTGCCATATAACATGACAGGGGACTGACTGCCAGGGGACTGATTTTTTTTATCAAATTGAGAAAAATCAAGCAAACTATTTTAATGCATTCAACTTTTCAAGTTCTCCATGAATGTTTACATTAATTAGAATAATATTAAGACTTATGGATCCAATTTTATAAATAATATTAAATAAAAATAGTTGCCAGGGGACTGAGTTTTGAAGTGGCCCAGATACATATTTCCAGCATAAACGGTGCTTTGACACTAAATAAAATGGCGATAAAGCGCTAACAGCTCTATGGTTATTAACTTAAGGCTAGTTAGATCCTTATAAACCTTACAAAAGGTAAAATAACACGTTGGATTTTTTTTTTTGGCTTTGAACTTCTGGCAGGGGACTGTTCTTAAAATGCCTGGGACAAACTTTGGTTTAATGAATTTAATGAAACAAATTAATTTTCAGTACTTTTTATTGAAGAAGATTGTTAGTTAACTAATTAAGTTCATAAACATTATGGACCAAATTATATAAGATCAATTTTTATTTGCAAAAAAAAAATTTATTAGCAAAAAAATATATAATAATTACTTTATACTTTTGACGTGATTGCTTCATTATTAAGAAAATAAACTTTTTTCTATTATTATGTGCGTCATTCCCATAATATTATAGGAACCATTCCCATAATATATAGAAGCTATTCCATTATCGTATAGGAACGTTTCCAATAAACTATGGGTATTGTTCCCATAATGAGTATAGGATTGATGCCTATAATGATCATTTTATTATAGGAACCATTCCCATAATTTTTGGAAAGGTTCCTATACATTTCTCTCCGTGTATATTTACAAATATCGATATACAAATACACGATCATCTATTGGGGCTTTTACCTTACCACAATTTTAACAAATTTTCCAAAAAATGTATAAATTTATTTGACTTTTTTTTTTAAATTAAAAAGAAAATTTCGTTAAAAAAAAATGAAAATTAAAATGGTGGACCCCACTTGTAAATAATTATCAAAAGTTTTTTTTGATTGGAAAAGAACAATTTTAGATAATAGAAAATTTGTGAATTATTATCCAAAATTGTTCTTTTTCGAAATCTACAAAAATTTTTTTCAACAAGAAAATTACTGTTTGAAAATTTTTTATTCTGTCAACTCAGAAATAAAATTATTGAAAATTTTCAACAAATTAATTTCTCATTGCAGCATTGTTCCTTTTTTTCGAAAGAAAATTTATTTCTCAGTATACAGTGGGATTTTTGGGTAAATATGGTGTATTTCTGGTATTTTTTATAAATAGTAAAATTCCAGCA
Organism: Cotesia glomerata; assembly: GCF_020080835.1. NCBI lineage: Eukaryota > Metazoa > Arthropoda > Insecta > Hymenoptera > Braconidae > Cotesia > Cotesia glomerata. The sequence continues at coordinate 8,793,265 of NC_058163.1, read as the reverse complement.
AAAAAAATACGGTGTAATACCTGATTTCGAAGTTTAGGAGTATCGTCAGTGTAAGTAGGGTGTAATACCTATGTTTTCGTTGCTAACAGTGGGATTCTAGTGTAGAGACGGTGTAACGCACGCTTTTTTACACTTACGGTGGAATTTCAGTGTAGGGACGGTGTAACGTACGTTTTTTTTTCATTCACGGTGGACTTCCAGTGTAGAGACGGTGTAACACACGCTTTTTTTAATTTTACGGTGAAATTCCAGTGTAAAGACGGTGTAACACACGCTTTTTTACATTTACGGTGGGATTCCAGTGTTGAGACGGTGTAATATCTGTTGTTTACATTCAAAGTGAGAATTCGGTGTAAACACGGTGTAATGCAGTAGATTTTAATCACCGCTGTGCTTACACTGGAATTCTACTGTAACACACCGTGGTACTCTGGTGTAAGTACCGTGTAATTTTTTCACATTTACACCGTGTGATTTTAGTGTATTCGGTGTAAACGGATCTGCTAGGGATTGAAACTTTTTAACCACACAAACATTAAGTGTTTATGGTGTTTATGTGATGTAAACTAAGAGATTTTATGATAATTAAAATTAACAGTGTAGTGAATTAAAAATGTGAATAATATAATCGGTAAGAGACATTTAACAGAGGAGCACATAGAAGTGCGACCGAGAGAGAAACAAATTGCTATCAATGGTCAGTTAAAAGACGCTGTTGTGACAAACGTACCACAAATATGATCTTAAGTTTTAACCCCCACTCACGACTTGGCGCATATGAATTTACCTTAGTATGGTGTTTTTGGCGGTTATACTAGCCACTTGTTGTCTGTAACTACTTGTCATTGAATTGTCGGATTTTTTAGTTAGTTAGTCTGTACGAACACAAGTGATTCAGCATACAGTTTCTTGGGTTTATTTTTTAATTTTTTAAATATAGTAAATAGCAGTGTAAATAATAGTGGTGTAAATGAATGTAAATAAAAAAAAAAATGGCTAACAAAATTAAGCTAAAAAAAGACAATAAAGATACATTTTGTCTAGCGTATAATCATGTGTCCGACACACAGAGTGTGATTGCATTAGATAAAATATTGATAGAAGGTGTTCAGGCAAGAGCTGAAGACATTCAGCCTAAAAATAAAAATTCTTCAGTTACATATCGAGTGCACGATGTCAAGAGTCAAAAACTTGAAGTTGTATCGATAATTGATATTGGAAGTAAGTAATGTTATGACTTTTTAGATGTTAAAGTAAGCATGGAAATATTTCAAGTTTTTTTTAAAGTAGATGAATAAGTAAAAAATAAATTTATAATGCACAATTAATACGTAGAAAATGTAAAGAAATTTTTAGTTAACTTTTTTTTTCATTCTTTTTTTAAGGCCAATTATTTGACTGTGAAGTAAAAAAAAAAAAAAACCCATGTCTGCTAGCTTAAAAAAAAATTATTTTTAACAGCTATGTATGAAAATTCACTGATTTACATCGAACGTTTGAAAAAAAATACGAATATCGATTTTCGGTAGGAGCAAAACTCATGAGCTTACGTCGCCGACAGATAAACTTACGTTTCGCGGCAGACTAGTGAGGCCCAGTGGCTTATATACAAGTATACAAACGTACGCTCTGACGCATTATACACTTGACTATATAGACTCATATCTATGAGTATGTACATACTCGACTGTATCTTGGGCAAGTTGTACTTTTTTTAGATAAGCACAATTAAATCAAACGAATAATTATTAAAAAGTTTCAAGCTTTCATTAGTGAAGTGGTTGTCACTTTCTTAAAAATTAAATCGTCACGACATTTTTTAATTAAATTTCAGCTTTTCCATGTATATTTAAAAGAAGAAAAAGAAATCAATTATTGATTGTCGAATTTTAGCAAAATTACTGTATATTTTTAGAGAAATAAAACTGTTTCGAGGCCCAACACTAAATTTTTATTATTTTTTTTCTTAAAAAAAAGGAAATTTTGGACAAAAAAAACAAATAGCATAAAGTAGGCTGACTGTTCCTTTAATTTTGTCTGACCATAGAAAAAAATTTTTCAAGCTTACTTTAAAAAATGCTACTGAAAAATATTGAGAATATAGAAAACCTCAGAGCCTATGGTATTTATTCCGGGAACAAAGTGAAAAAATTAATTGATGTTTAGTTCATTTTTTATGATACCATTGATTCTAGAATATATAATTTTAATATATATATATATGATTTTAAAATATATATAATGATCGTAGATTCTAGAAATAATACACTAGATGTAACTTTTCAAAATCTATAGTTTTGTTAAAAATGGATAAAATAACAATTTATTTTGTTTTATCTTTAGACTTAGTTCTTGAAAAAAACTTAAAGATGTTTTCTATTTCGTTTTATTTTTTGATGAAATTATTTCGACAGTCTCATTGCTTTATAATTATTTTTTTGCTTTTGACTTAAAAGACGAAAAAAAAGGTTAAATCAGTCCAATTTATGTCAGGTGGTATTCATTTAGAAATTTATTGATTTTTTTGTCTTGTTTGAAAGAAAGATAAAAGTACAAATCAGTAATAGCAGACTTAAAAAAATTAACTTTTTTCACGGCAGCTGATAATTTATGAATTTTAAAATTAAAGTTTTTCTTAGAATTTTCAACTGAAAAATATATTCAAAAATGAAATTAAAAGAAAGATATAAAATTTTAGTAATCTTATTGTTTATAGTCGAGCTTAAAAATAATTGATTTAACAAAACATGACCTAAATATATTAAATTTACGAAGACGAGGAGAATTAATTTTATAAAAAAAAAATATATCTGATGACTGATCGAAAATTTAAAATAATTTTAAAAAAATGTTCGTTAAGAGATAAAAAAAAATTGAATAATTTCTAACTAAATCAAATAATTTCAGATTTACATGATTTGGATTTGTCATGAGATTGACCTTATAAATAATCAATTTTGTAATATTTTTTTATTCCTAGACCGTCCTGATCTGGAGGAAAAATTAAAAAAAGCAAGAGGACAAGGAAAACGCAGAAAAGTTCCGAAACTCAAAAATTTGACACCCCTTGCTCGTCCAAACCTGAAGTAATTGCCAGCACGCCAGTTAATAAAATCGACTAAGTCAATAGCAGCAGCCAACTCTGTAATTATAACCACTATAACATAACTATTAATATATTGTTAAACAATTGTTCTACATGATTTTTATTTATTTGCAGAGAATAAAGAAAAAAGAGAAATTGAGACGGATAGAAGAAGTCGACCAAGCATTTTATGATTTATTGACTCAAGAGACGACAGGCAATCAATTTGTATTGGTAATAAATTGAGTAAACAGCAAATAATGCAATAGTAATAATATGCTCAAACCACTTTTTTAACCATCATCTAATGTATTTTTTCTTTTATAATAATTAAGGAGGATATTGAACCTGATCATGAATTGCTGAATAACAGCAAGGAAAATGAAAAAAGTGACGATGAAGAAAATGAAGTAAGCCAACAGGAGGAAGGCATAGGAACCGAAGAAGAACAATTTTTAACCGACAGCGATCTGTCACAATTTGATAAATCAAATTCGGTAAGAAATTAATTGTTGAATATTTAATTTTATTAATATAGATCGAAATAAATTATTTTTAATATAGAATACTCAGCAGGTATAAAATAAAATAAATTACCGTCATACGTAGATTTTGACAAAAAAGAGCTACCAGGGAGTTAGTGAGTTATAAAAAAAGCAACATACAGATTATTCTAAGCTTCGGCAAATGCATTCTTAAATTTCGATTGATTTACAATTATTTATTAATGACAAAACTGAAATAATATGATAATCATGTATAAGTTAATTTTTGCTTGAAAAAAATAATTTGCTGCTGCAAAATTTTAATTATTCACGATCTTATAAAATAGTATGGTTAGAAAAATTACTTAAACTTTGTTAAATTCAAGAAAATTTTTAAAAATTCTTTGAAGATATTGAAAAAAAGAACTGATTGCAAGCTTTTATATTATTCAATTTCTTAAAATTTCTAAAATTTTTTTCTGATGAATTATGATAAATATTTCGAAGAAACAAAAACACAATGTTGACAGGTTTAGTGAGGTTACAATTAAGCTTCATATAAATATCTACTTACAAAATAATAAATAGATAATGAAGGTAAGGTAAAAGACCCAGTTATTGACACTGAGCTAGTTATTGACACTTGCAATTTTATTTTAATTAAATAATACAAATCGACTCAAATAAATTAATAAATATAATATTTGAGAAAATTGGTGTTTTGAGAAAATTTTATTAATTATTTTTTTAATTAGAAAATAATTGCAAGTGTCAATCAACTAGACCAGTGTCAATAACTGGGTCTTTTACTTTAGTAACTTATTTACAGACATGATTATTAAAAATGAAACTAATTTTTTTTTTTTACCGTGCAGGTCAACACTGAAGACCACAATAATACAAATCTGAACAGTGAGAGATTTCAAAAAATTGACGACAGTAAAATAAAAAAATAACCAAGAGGTGAAGAACAACAATGACAGTACAGTTCAAGTTGGATTCAACGCTCCAAAAATAATTCGGTAAGAAAAAAAATTATTATCTTCCTGTATCATAATTTAATTTTGATCTTTGATTTATTCCTAGAAGCTTGCATAATTCATATTAATTCAATTTAAGATTTACGGACATTATTAATGATTGCTTGAAGCAAGACAAAAAATTATTGACTCAAGAATAATTTTAAAAATTATTGTTTATAAAACTAGAGTTCCAGGAGTTGAGACTTTGTTTTAGAAATTTTCTTTAAGGATCTACTTTCAGGATTTTAATATCACTTATAGCTCTCGAGTTATTAACAAAAAAACTTAGATTTAATGATTAACTTAGGTTTTTTATTCTAAATATATCGAAATTTCAATTAAAAAAAGAAGAAAATAAAAACAACTGTCTTTCCCAAATTTTAATTCTGCGTCAAATGAGCTATTGTTCATATTTGTACCATAACTAAACTGTTTTTTTCATATATTTAGCTCCATAATAATAATGAAATTCTTGTATACTTAGAAATATGGCGTTCACAGTTATACTTGCGTAGCAATGTCTGCAAAAAATTTTTTACCATGCGTTTTATTGATAGACTACCATTATACAACTCCTAAAGGAGTGAAGTTAGAAAAATATTTTGTAAAATTATTTTTCAACAATTTTTCAATTCCCTTGACAAATGATATATCGTAAATCTCAAGTTTTTCATATGTTAATAAATTAAACTTTGTTAAATTCAAGATAATGAAAAAAAATTCTTTTAAAGTATTGAAAAATAAGTGATTACAAGCTTTTATATTATTAAAATTCTTAAAGTTGTAAAAATTTTTTTCTAATGAAATATAATAAGTATTTTTGGAGAAAAACATAATATTAAAAGATTTAGTAAAAGATTTAATTAAGCTTAGTATAAATATTTATTTACAAAATAATAAATATAGGTAATGAAGATAGTAACTTATTTACAGTCAAATGATTTTTAAACATAAAAATAATTTTTTTTTTTCTTATCATGTAGCTCAACACTGAAGAAGAAAATAATATACATATTAACAGTGAGAGTCGTCAACAAATCAACGGCAATAAAATTAACAATAGCCAAGAGGTGAAAAACAACAATGGTAATACAGTTCAACTTGTGCCCAACGCTAAAAAAAAAAATTTGGTGAGATAAAAAAAATTCATAATCTTCCTGTATTATAATCTTATAATCATAATGCTTAATTTCCTTGAAAAATCCTATATTATAAGTCTCAAGTTATTAATATATGTTAATGAATCGTTAAATTTCGAGATTAAACGTAAATATTTAAAAAAAACGATTAAATATATCAACATTTATTGCATCCATAGTGAGAGTTGGCTTGACAAAAATTTACAATCGGAAATTTAAAGTGACTCATTAAATTTAAAAATATACGTCACTCAATTTTGGTATTGTAATGGAGTGAAAGTTTAGTATAAAACATGCATGTAGATATTGAAAATAGAAAAAAAAGTTCGATAATATGGAACTTGAAATTTTCCTAGAACCTATAAGAACATCATATGTATAGTTTTTATATTCTATTAGCAACAAAAATCTTAATAATCATTTATTGTTACAGAAACAAATCAGAATAATTCAATCGTTGCCGATACGAACAAACGAAATTGAATTATTGGAATTAGAACAATCACTATTAAAAGAAGAAAGAAATAAAATAAACAACAGATATTTGCATCAAGCTGAAATAATAAGAGCGCTAAGGAAAAAAGAGCAAGATCTTAAAAATAAAACTGGAATTTCAGAAATCTCGGCGAACATTCAGCAGTATCTCCAAAACATAACAAGTAATGTTAGTGAGCTGATAAAATCGCAGGCAGTGAAGACAACCGAAGACAGATTACCGAATATAAGATCAGTAATTTCCGTTTCTAAGTCAAATGATTCAACTTCTAAAGCAAATAAAATTTCCGTAAGTGTTTAAAAGGACCCGGTGATTTAGCGGCCTAAAATTTGAGCTGTTTTAAAAATTTTATTTCTTTATGAAGGGAATGACTAATGCTTTCAAATTTTTTTACACTTATTCTATTATTTATCAACTACACAAAAATCGGAATGAAGTCCCCCTCTCCAAAAAAAATGGACCTGACTGGTGGAGGTAGATTGATCTCTCCCTCTGATCTGAAATTAAAAAATATGACTGATTGTTCATTAGTTTAAGTATAGTTATCGTCGGTACTAGAATAAAAAAAAAATATTTGACAAAATGGCACGTAGATAAAAGTATTTTTTTTGAAAATGAATTTCAGATATTAACTTTTAACTCCGCGCCATGTTGTCAAATAATTTTTTTCTTTTTTCATTTTAGTACCGACGATAACTAGACTTATACTAATTTAAAATCAGTCATATTTTTTTATTTCAGATCAGAGAAAGAGATCAATTTACCTCCACCAGTTAGGTTCATTTTTTTTTTGAGAGGGGACTTCAGCGTCATTTTTCAAATTAAAAAAAAATTTTTTTTTTTATTTTTATTTTCAGTTTTGTGTAGTTAATAATTAATAGAATAAGTGTAAAAAAAATTGAAAGCATTAGTCATTATCTTCACATAGAAATAAAATTTTTTTAAATATCTTAAATTTTAGGCCGCTAGACCATCGGGTCCCCTTAAGACTGCATAATAATTGACTCAACGACAAAATATCATATAACTTCATTTTCCGAAAAATTAATGTATTTTAGGAAAAAACGATCAGCCGTAATGATATAGAAAAAGCTTCAAAAAAAGAAGTTATGTCACAAAGAGCTAAACTGCTGGTAAGGATGAAGTGGCCTGATAAGGCTATTAGATTGCAGTTAGGCTTTGATAAAAACGCTCCAGGTGTAAAAATCCTAATAAGTGATGAGGAAGTCATAGAAATACGAGATAAAACTTTGAATTTTTTGTCACAAACCTTAACCAAGATTATAATTAAAATTAATAAACACAATATTTATTCTAATTTTTACAGATTTATGTTTGGAATGTGAAAAAATGCGAAACAATGTATTGAAAGAAGGTGACAAGAGATACCCCAAACTGAAACAAATAAAATCGTGGATTAGCGGTACTCTAATCGACGAACGTAATCGAGCGTCAGACGAATTCAAATTAAAGAAAGCAAAAATAAAAAAAAATAACATTAAACGCCTAAATGAAAACAAAGAAAATGGTAATTCCGAAACTGAAATAAAAAAAAAAAAATCATAACTAAAAGCAACCCAGCGAGAGATGTGTAATTAGTCTTTTAGATAGAATAATATATTTTATTACATAGAGTATTTGTTGAATATTTACGTAATATTTTATAACTGTTGAACAAATAGAAAATAAAAATTAATATTTGACTTACCTATTATTTGTTTGCTGATGTTTTTATTTCTTCGACGTACTAGTATAATTTTCCACTTCTATAAGAATTAATGATCAACTTAAAACTTTTAAAACGGATGATTTTTCAAATTCTTAGAAGAAATAAATTATTTTTATTCACTTTTTATGGTTTAAGAAAAAATTTTATAAATTAAATGATAAAAAAATTACTAAAAAGGAAGCAATAAATATAAGTTTAATACAATGGATGTAAAAATTGAAAATTATCGCTTTATAAAATTTAACTCGATTTATAAAATTATGGGAATAACATCTTTCCACTACAAACATGTAAATAAATTAGCATAAATATCAGAACATTAAAAATTTCGTTAATAAACGCATAAAATAATTTTTTTGGCGAACATCCGACTGAAAACACTCGCACTTCAATTTTTTGTAATTTTCAATGCAAACTTGTCAGCGGATGTTTTCTTTTTTTTGAAGTACTAGCACAATTTTCCACTTCTTAAAAAATTGTCAACCAATCTAAATCCTTACAAAACAAAAAATTTTCAAAATATTTGAATGAAATAAATTATTATTTCACTTTATTAATGCTCCAAATAAAATTGTCTTAACATTTATTTAAAAAAAAAAAAGTTATTCTGAAGAAAGTAATACATTTACATTTGATTTAAATTATGTAAAAATTAAAAATTTTATTAGATTTATATAAGTATGGGAATAATATTGCTTCACCAAAAATGAGTAAAAAGAGACGTTCACAACAAATTATAAATCATTGAAGTTAAACATTTTTGATTTCTAGTTGCTTTTTTCCAAATTTTTATGCATTCATTTTTTACTGTAGTACAGTAAAAAAATATTAATATGTCATGCCTATGATTTTTGAATGTTCAAATATTCTTTAAAGGATGATTTTTTTCTTCGAGTTGATACCTTCAATCTCTGTAATTTAATTTTTTAATTTCTATCCAATATTTATAAAAAGCTAGTTTCATTAAAATGCGTCCTCAATCTTACGGATCTGACTTAGTTTTCAAAAATTAAAAACATTCATGTGGCGACATCTCTTTAATTTTCAAGTTAAAATTTTACAGTCGGTAAGAAGCCTATTCCTCTTTTCTGCGGTTTAAGCAAACACATACTATACATTTCCCCGTTAAAATTTATTCTTTACTATTTTTCTTTATTTATTCTTATTAATCATATTAATTGTTTATTAAATAATAGCAAACCTTTCCTAAATCCCCTAAAAATAATTCTTATATTGATAAAGTACATTTAAATCTACATTTTTTCATCTAGCGTTGCTTATCTCACGTTCTGGACTCGGGTCGTTTTTTTCGAAAAAACGACCCCGTCTCCGCGTTCAGAGCGACGGGTCGTTTTTGGCATCGCGTCACTCCACTAGGGATGCAGGTGGTCAATGTACAGAGAATGAAAAGTGGAGAGAACTGATAGCCAAGGATGTAAGAAAAAGTTAAAACATAAACAAGAATTTAGCTTAAAATATTATTTTTATTATATGACCTCATATATAATTCCATATATAATCATGTATGATTATATATAACTATATATAATTATATATGGAACTATATATAATCTTGCTTGGTTGTATATTGCTCCATATATAGTCATATATAATTATATATGACCTCATATACAATTCCATATATAATCATGTATGGTTATATATAATTATATATGGAACTATATAATCTTGCTTGGTTGTATATTGCTCAATATATAGTCATATATAATTATATATGATTATATATAACCTCATATACAATTCGGTATATAATCATGTATGATTATATATAATTGTATATGGAACTATATATAATCCTGCATGGCTGTATATTGCTCCATATATAGTCATATATAATTATATATAATCTTATATACAATTCCATATATAATCATGTATGATTATATATAATTATATATAATTATATATGTGATTCCATATATAATCATATATAGTCATATATTATATATATGGTGACTATTATTAGGTGACGGAATGGTAGTTACGGACAATGTCTCGGATAGCTTAACTGGTAGAGCCTTTGGCGCGTAACCAAATGATCCGGGTTCGAGTCCCGGTCTGGGCTGTCTGAATTATTTTTTCGGTTACCGAAAAATTCCTACTGAGTACGGTCCCTCCTCCCCCCTTTATCCTTTATTTCCCCAGTTCCCAAATTTGTCTTTAATGACAAATTTAGCTATAAATTATGGCTATTATCTATATATATATAAGCGAAATACCACTCACTCATCACGAGATCTCCGAAACTATTCGCCCGATTGACTTGAAATTTAGCATAGTTACTCCATTCGTGATGTAGACGCTCACTAAGAACGGATTTTACGCAATTCCTAGCCAAAATGAATTTTTCGTCTACCATCACATATGCCCTCCCCTCCCCTCCCTCTCATTCTTCTCCTCCCCTCCCGTGCCCTATAATCTTTCCCCTTCCCTATATCTCTCTCTTTTTTTGGGAGCGAAATATCATTTTGACCCTCTAATCTAAGAAACCATCAGTGGCACCCGTAAATTATCGAACTCAACCCCCCTACAACCACCCACGCTAATCAACCTTTGCCATGGTTACCATTGTCATGGTTATCGTTGCCATGGTTACCGTTGCTATGGTTACCGTTGCCGTGGTTACCGTTGCCATGGTTACCGTTACCATGGTTGCCGTTACTATGGTTACCGTTATCATGGTTACCGTTGCTATAATAACTGTCAAAATGATTGATTTTAAATTTTATCGATTGACTGTTGGGACAGTAGGAATTCATAATCATACGTTTTTTAAGAAAGAATAGCTAAATCATTAATAACTGAAATAACTTATATGTATTGGAATAATCATGAAGGATGAACTCGATTATATCATAACACAGATAAATTAAACATAAATATTATCAAGTTGATATTGTTAAATGATTATACTGATTTTAATGATTAAAATTAAAATGGTAAATTGTGTCTGATGCGTCTTCTCTAAAATTTTACAACGATATCGTTAAATTATTATAAAAAACGGTCGATTTAAGATAATTTCTAATAAAATGAGTAATAATAAATATATTTTTAATACCACTTAATTTGTTATGAATTTATTAATAACTAGCTGATACCCGCCCGCTTCGATAGGAATACAATAAATTTTTATGGTGTAACCTAGATGAAAAATATAAACAAAATGGTTAATTTCAAAAGATAATGAATATAAATTTTGAATTAGAGAAAAGTGATTGTTTGTGATGACCGGTGTTAGCGAGTATTAAATATATGAGAAAAGTATTTTATTATTAACATTTTTAAAATTAAAAAATTATTGACATTTTTAAAATTAAATAATACTATGAAGCGGAAAAGAATAGGAGTTACGGATAATTATTACGTGAATCGTTCCAACATTCACGTAACAGAATAATTGAGGAGGAAGAGATTGAGAAAGAAATAGGAAGGACCTTCTTAATAAGAGTTTACAGAATATGCGAGAAAAAATTCAGATAGCTCGGACAGGGATTCGAACCCAGAACCTTCCGGTGACATGTCGGCTACTCTACCATTTGACCTATCCGGTCTAGACTAAATGTTTAGGATAACATTATTATAATGGGAACGCATCTCACTACACAGTACGTCATGGGTGATGCGGAAATCTGTCTAATGACAGATTTACTGACTAACTGACCCATTGATTGATTGATTATTAATAATAAAATACTTTTCTCATATATTTAATACTCGCTAACACCGGTTATCATAAACAATCACTTTTCTCTAATTCAAAATTTATATTAATTATCTTTTTGAAATTAATCATTTTGTTTATATTTTTCATCTAGGTTACAACATAAAATTTTATTGTATGCCCAGCGAAGCGGGTGGGTATCAGCTAGTTATATATATATATATATATATATAGTATTTAAAAAACCTATTAGATTTTTCAAGTGTTTTTGTTTCCTTTTAATTCATTACACTGAAAAAAAAAATGAGCAATGTAATAAGAAATTAATTTGCTGAAAATTTTTAATAATTCTATTTCTTAGTGGAAGAAATCACACTTTTTCTCCCAGTAACTTTCTTGTTGAAAAAAAGTTTTCTATATTTGGAAAAAAACAATTTTGGATGAAAATTCGCAAGTTGTCTGTCGAAAATTATTTTTTCGATTTTTTAAATTAAAACAGTTTTTTTTTATGCATGTACACACAAAATTAAAATAAAATAACTGAAATAATAATTATTAACAACAAAATAACTTTAAAAAAAATTGTTGGAAGATATAATCAACGCAATTCTCTTTTCATCGCTGAATTAAATTTATATTTCTTCTATTTTGACTTTGAATTTTTTTTTTATAATTACTTCATCATTATGATAAAAATTACATGGAACTGTAATTAAACTCAATGAATATAATAATTAATTTAGTTGATTTTTTTTATTATTTCTTATATTTTTTTTTAGTAACGTAGATGTTTCAAGCATGAAGCCATTAATTGAGTGCTACGATAAATATCAATATGTATATATTTTCCTTTAAAACACGATTTTTACAACGTTCTTATCAACTACCTTACAGCCTACTATACGTTTACATGATAATGTTTCAACCATAAAATGTTGAATTATTAAATGGAAAATAGAGTCATCCATAAAGAAGCTATAGAACTGAGAGAAAGATAGAAATTAATTAAAGTTAACTCAAAATTTACAGAAATAAGTTAACTTATTATTAGTCTTGTGTAACAATTGAAGGAAAAATATCTAAAAAGTAAAATCACACTAGTGGAAGGTAGATTTCTTCATTGAGAAAAAAAAAGTATGTGCGGTCATTATTCAACTCGACGAACTAATCACAGCATAAGTAATAAGAAGATACAAGTTACAAAATCAAATCGATTTAAATTAAAAAGAAAAACATATTAGGCTTCCGTCAAAAACATGTTTTTAAGAATTAAAAAAAAAATTAAGTAGCTCTGTTCAGAGAAAAAGAATTTTTTACGTGTTATCTAAATGGGAAAACGAAATCTCAATGAGCCTCTCGTAGAATTAAGAGATCGAACTGTTTTTCTGAGAGGATTTTTTTTAGTACTTAAGAGTTACTTGATAAGAATTAAGTATAGAAAAATTACTTTTTACAGCCACTGTAATATATTAATATTACTTTCTCAAATAGTTTAAAAAGATATAAACACATCTACTAAAGCCATAAAACAACGAAAAAATTAGACTTCTCCGAAATTTACCTAAATAAATTCGAGTTAAATTAACGACACGGTTTATAAAATGATTTTATTAAATTAAAAGTTATTTCAAGCAAAATAACAATATCGTTAAAATTTAATAATTTAATTGCAATATGAATAATTTTTGTAAATAATCATCTTTAACTTTTCGTTGTTTTGTGATATATTTTAGTATAATCTGAATTATAATAATTTATGAAAGGTACTTTTATAGTTGATCCCATCTAATATATACAAATTCATAGTTATGTTATTGATGATAACATTAACGTAAACACTCATGATTTTCTGATCATAGTGACATGAAGAAATCAAATTTTTCCATTCAAAACAGTTTTGAAAATTTAACATTGAGAAATATTTTTGTTTTTATAGTTTACATTATTTACGGCTATTGCGGTCTTTAAAATCACAATACAATAACTTTATTGCAATTTTTCATATAAATTAACACTATAATAACGATATATTTTCATCAGAGCTATTTCTTCACGTTCTTTATATATATTTTATGTATTAGTTTTCAATTAAAAAAAAAATATTTATAAACAAGATATGTAACTCGATCATCTCTATCGATCATTTAATTTCCCGAAGCTTATGTCATAAAATTTCTTAGTTTACTTATTACGAATGTCAGTTTGAAAAAAAATTACATACTAATCTGCGCAACAATTTTACGCATTTGCAAAAATTTACATGGGTCATTCGATCAAAAAAAAGTTGTTCAAATCTAAACTCCAATCATCTTTTGTGACGTTTCTATTTTTTATCAAAGTAATTTTCGTTTCAAAATAAATAAATAAATAATCAAAATACAAGAATTTTATTGAATCTTTGCAAAAGTATGATCGAACATTAAGAAGTTAAATAAAACTAAACATTTTTTTTTTTTTTTTTGCAAAAAATACCTCCATAAAATTAAAAACGGTGAGTTACGCTTAATAACAATTTGTTGGTAGAATGACCCATGGATATTTATATTAGTGTCGTGGAAAAACTAACTACTTTTTTTCAAGTCTGTAAAAGTATGTTAATTTATCATATTTTAGGAGTCCTCCGCAAAAATCAGTCAAATCCAAAAATTCTTTGGGATTGTTCAAGATTTTTTGAAAATTTCAAAATCATAAAAAATTAATTCTCTTTATTTTCTAGTATGTCAACTTTAAGAAAAAAAAATTCTTCGAGATTTAAAAAAATAAAAAAAAAATCTTGAGTGACTCCCAAAAATTTTTCTATCGGACTAATTTTTGAAAACGGCCCTTGAAACATTAAAAAGTATCATATCTTCATATATGATTCGAAAAAAATAGTGAATTTTTTGTCGCCACTTTATGTATTCTCTTTTTAATTCACTATTTTTCAATTATTTGCTTCGTTTAAATGCGTTGAGTGCATGTTTAATAAGTACTTTTTATGACTATTATTATTTTAATCCTTAAAAATAATTGTTATAATTATGGTACAGTTCTAATCATGCATCCTTGTGATCGTTCAATTCATAAATATCGAACATATTTTAAAAAAATATTATTAACAAGTTGGTGCATAGCCAAGATTTTTCCTCTGAAGAAATAGTGATATTTCACGGAAAGTTGGACGACTATTTTCATCTCGTCTCCAGCATTCCAACATCAAATCATAAATATCTTTACTAGATGTTTTCGGTTTTGGTAAATATTCGAATAGCACACGTACTTTTGGATCATTTTCATTTCTACCACTATTACAATTATCATTTTCGGTATGCAATTGTTCAAGATTTTCAACAACTTCTTCGTCTGTTAAATCTTCATACGGCACATGTCGACCAAGATTTAGAATTTCCCAAAGCGTTACCGCAAAGGCCCAAACGTCGCTTTTGGTTGTATATTTCCTCTGTAAATAATTCAAAATAAATTTATTTACTATGTGACAAATATTGTCATCCGTTAATATTAATTTTATTTACCAAGAAAACACATTCCCAGGCCATCCAACGTACTGGTAATAATGCACCATCACTAACTTGGTAATAATCACCAGCATATAATTCATTGTCTGTCCCAAAATCAGAAATTTTAATAAGATACGCCTTACCAACTAAACAATTCCTACGAACAAAGTAACAATTATTATTATTATTATTATTATTATTATTATTATTATTATTATTATTATTCTTACTATTATAATGAACATTCTTATTACAAAATTATTTAAACCAACCTAGTAGCTAAATCACGATGAACAAAATTTAAATTTTCTAAATATCGCATCCCTGATGCGATTTGGGCAGCCATATAAATAAGACAGTTAAAGCTAAGGGTTTTCACACCATGTGGCATTGAATGTGCATCTTCGACAGTAATATGAGTCTTTAAAAATTGACAAAGATCACCGTGTTCTAAATATTCCATTACGACACAATAAGGTTCTTCGCGACAACATACTCCTAAAACTCGAGCTATGTTGACATCTTCTAATGCCGCTAAAATTCTTACATCACGTTGAAAGTCGAGTCTAAAAATAATTAAATGAATAGATTACTATATTTTTAATAAGTTATAAATAAAGATTCTTTTAAATAAACAATCGAAAAATCAACTTATTAATTTTTTAACACATGCAAGACTGTAAATTGATCAATTTACGATATTAAAAATTTTAGTTTGTAAATTCAAGTCAAAAGTTTCGAAAATAGCAATTTTTACAGTTTTTCAAAGAAAATTTTTATATTATTTTTTACGAGTTTATTAAAAATCATAATTTTTTTATTTTTAATCACAAAAAATTTTATAGTATTATATTAAATTTGTTCTAATTTGTAAATTTCTCAGATGCTTATTAATTGTTAAATCTAAAAAAATATTTATTAATTTCAAATGCAAATGCCGTTACTAAAGTCAAAAATTCAATACCTTTTTTTTTAATTTCAATAATTAATTTTCTTTTCTATATTGTCATCATATTCACATTTATCAAAAATTGGGTTTCCCAATTTTTTCTTAAGCACATTTAAATAAATTTTTAAATTTCAAAAATTCTAAGTCAGTATAAAAACAAATTTTTTTATAAAACTGTTATTATTATTATAATAAAACTTAAAAAAAATTTAATAATTAAGATTTTAACCCTAGACTGATAAAAAAATTAACTTGATTCAAGAGAAAAAAAAATTTTAACAAATAAGATCATTTCAATCAATTTCATTGTGTTGAATCAAGTTAAAAAATTTTTAACTCAAAATTTACTCAAAACAAAAAAAAATTCAAGAATTTTTCTGTTTGACTCAATATGATTTAATTCTTCAAAATGATTTTCTTGTTTTAAAATGTTTCTCCTTCAATTGAGTTAATATTATTATCAGTCTACGCCTAATAATTATCACAATGTAAATTTTTCTACTAACTTTTCTTTTTCACTGGCGTCAGGCAGTAAAAATTTTACAGCGACAAGTCTTTTGCCAAGTGTATTAGAATTAGTACCATACTCTGGAATCCCTTCAGCTTCAGCTACATAGACCTATCAAAATAAAAAAAAAAAATAAAATAAAATAAGCGCAATTTAATGCAAAAATAAAAAAAAAAAAACAAAGTAGTTTTTATAATTATACCGATCCAAATGCTCCCTCGGCAAGTTTAGATAGCATTCGTAGCCGGTGCCGTGGGAATAATGGTACTGTTGACTGTTCCAGTCGTTTTTTCAGCGCTACAAGAACTTCTTGCTGTGTTGGTGACTAATAAAAAACAGAACAAATAATATTAAGCTTTATTGTCGAAAGTTAATTATTAAAAGTTAAAATTTATCGTAATAAATAAAATTAAAAGTGTAACCTTTTTATCATCAATACGACTGTTACGCGAGGATGTTTTAGAAAAAATACTGTCTTGATCGTCGCTGGCACTTACACTAGAAACAGAACTAGATGGAATTTCATGTGTTGAAAAGGTGCCCTCGGGATTGAGAAGAGGGACCGTTACGACCTCTGGAACTGAATAATTATACAATTAATTAACTTGATTGCTCATCATATCTGTTTGGGTCACAAACACTCAGTACTCTGTACTCGTACCGGCAGCGTAATTGATACCAGTGCCCATATTGTTCAACATCATATCCTTCATTTCCATAATAATAGTGCTGTAGCTGTAGTACGGAGCATATTTAAGAGCTTGATAAGGCTCTTGGTACTCATCTAATTTAACGAGGTCTAAAAGTCGATTGTCAAGTTCACGCGGTAATGTTGAAGTTGTGCCACCACCAGCGTATCGTCTACAAAATTCATTTTCATTACCTTGTATAAACACATTATTTTTAATGTAATTAAATATTACCCTTCGTCTTCTTCTAATGTGTAAGCCATTAGTGCGGCTCCTTTTTCAACAGTCGCACACGTTGACCCAAGATGCGAGGGAACTTTTACTGCTACAGGACTTGCAAAACATTTACGCTGTCTATGCCGTGATACGATAAAAAATATCGCTACAGCTAATAATAAAATTATTGCTGTAAGAACACCAATTACCACTGCCATATATGTAGGATCATCATGCTGGGCTGTTAATACTGGAAGTTCACTGTCTGATACTGCATTTTTATTGTTTATGAAAAACTCGTCTGGCAGTGATGATAAATCTGTTGTCACAAATTCTTCTGGTGTAAAATTACCGTGAGCTATATCTGCAAATTTATATGAAAATTCAATATCATTTTTTCCTATAAGACACTTTAAAAATTAATCGAGTAAGTAAAAATTCTGGTATTTGGGTAAAAGTGGGGACCATGTTATTTTTGGCGATAAAATCAATATGATTCGATGTCTTTTTAACATACACTTATTTTTTTATTGTTTATCGAAAATAGAACAATTTAAAAAAATTAAAAAAAAAATACTTTGCCTATTTTAATAGAGAGCAGGAATGTATCAATAACAAGTATAGATTGAATGTCGTTGAAATGAGTAAAAATTAAAATTTAAAAATTTAAAATTGAATTGTATTGTATGTATAAAATAAGGAAAAGAGAGAGAATGTGGAAAATAGATTCAATATAGTCGAGAGCTTATATTGTGAGATGGTATAAAATTGGTTATTAAATGTATGAGTGCTCAAACACATAAACACGTACGAAGTATATGTATATGACCATACTCATTTATATTATCTTATAGAAATTCAAAGTTTAAAAAACTACTGTAGTTTTATAAACACATAGCTTTAAATATTTAATATATTTAAAATTCTATTCTTTGTAAAACACATAATTTTTGTGATACAAATAAAACACTTATCTATCTATCTACTTTGCCTAGTTTAAATGAAAAAAAATTAGGAAAACGGTTAACCCTAATAAAGGCCATCCCTGCAACGTCCCGCTAATTCCCTAATTAAACGCTTAAAATTGTACTTATGACATTTTTAAGTTCTTCGAGTTCAAAAAATTAGCTATTCTATGCTTTTGAGCTCTTCAAGCTAGAAGTTTAATAAAATACTATTCTTCAAATTTTTTATTAACTGCCATTACTTTTGAATGAATAAACCGATTTTCACACGGTTGGTAGCATTCAACGCAGTTTTTTTAATCCTATGATTTACTTTTAAACACAAATTGATCAGACCGAAAATTTTGGAGAAATTTGAAAGATTCACTGTTTCCAAATTTTTTCGATAACGATAACTCACGAACGGATCAACCGACCGATCGGTAAAGCCGTTTAAAAGTTATTCCAAAATAAGCACATTTGAAAGAAATGGTTTTATCAGTCCAATTAAAGCTCAACGTTACTATTTTTTATAATAATATATACAGTTTTTTAAAATACACAAAAAAACTATGAAATTTTTTCGTTTTTTTATTTTTCTGAGAGTATTATTGTTCAGACCAGCAAAAAAGCAGATAAAATTGTAAATTATTAAAATGATAAATTACCATTAAATTACGTTTACTTAACACCTCTCACGACCAAAATTATTAAAAATTGAATATTATTATATAATTCGAATTAATACTAAAAAAAATATAACGATTCCAACCACAAAAGTTTACTTCCTACCGTGGTCGCTCATGACCTTAATAGTTTATGCGACTTTAAACAAATAAAAAAAAACAAAAAACCGTTTATGTCGTAGAATTCCATATGAATAAGTTCTATAATTATTCTCTTGCAACTGAAAATACTAAAATAATTATCAATTTAACTGATATTCAATTTACAGTTGTCAATATATATTTACCAGAATCAAATATAACTTCGCTAAGCATAATCCATTTTGATGAAAAGTGGAGACGTAATATTATGAATTTTCCAACACGGTGGTGAAGTTTAATTGTAATATTACGTGAAGTTTCGAATATTTTATCCTCCATGTATGTATAAACAATCGGTTCACCACTGAAATAAGTTCCTCCAATACTGAATAACACATCTACTTGCGAAAATACCTGAAAACATTATCAATATAAATTAGAAACTGAACTAACTTTCTGCAGAGACAAATTATTAATTTTAATGATTCCACCATTACATTCAAAATATGCATTAAACAATTTTAATTGTAAAAAACCAAAATTAACGAAAATAATAAAAACTCACAGGAAGAGAAAGTTAGTTTAAAAAAATACGCTTTTCTTCTTGAATTTCAAATTAAATAAATATGTTGAATGCGTACTTGATGCGAAAAATTACCAGATTTATTGTAACTATTGTGATAATTAAAAATTTAATTTTCCAATGCTACAAGTCAATTTTTAGAAAACATCTAAAAGTCATGAAAAAATCTACGAATCTTCTTATCCAATCTAATTATTTAAAAATGAAAATATTAAAATAAATATAATAATATAAAAAATAAAATAATTGTTTTCATACTTGTACATCTCTACTGAATTGATTATTACAGTAAAGATGAACCGCAGCAAATTCTCGTACAGTATCGAATTCAAATTTTATTTCGATAGGTTCATTGGCACGAGTATCGTTTCTCCAAGCGACCCATCCTTGACTACGAGCAGAATCATAGTATCCCATTTTAAAATTATCCGGTCCAATTTTGCTATCAACTAATTGTCCTAAACCACGACGTAATTCCCCATCCCAGTGGCCATCGTAACTTGCATCAAAGAACTCCCATTCATTTCCTCTCGTGTCGCCTTGGGGCATCGAGTAAGCCACTATACCATCTGTAATTATTAATTTAATAACCATAACCACTTCATTAAACTTAATAGCAATAAAATTTGCTCAGTTTTTTTTTTTTTTTTTAACAATAAGTATATAATTATGTAATTTAAAATATATAATTGAAGTACTAAATTCAAATTACCCGTCCAAAGACACCCGTATAACTCAACTCGCATACAAACAGTTCGCCGATGATTACTGTAGGGGAAAAATCTTATTTTACTTGCCCACAATGGTGGATCTAATTCATGCTTGTTCTCTAAATAGGTATTTGTATTTCCTTTAAGGATCTGAAAAATAATAAAATTTTATTATTCTACAAAATTTATCTAATAATAATCATTGAAATACATACACACTGATAAAAAAACTATCATAACTTAAGAAAAATAATCTTTCCAAAAAACTTATTTTTACAACAACCGATTATTGCTTCAAGAATTTTTAACTTCCCGCTAAGAAAATCGAAGATTTTCAAAAATCGGGAAGTTATTGTTTTCACCCCGTTTTACGAAAATCGAGTTTTCATCGAATCTCGACGTTTCGAGGTCCTAGGAAGCTTCCCTGACTATTCTCGCGATGGTGTATGTATGTCTGTATATATATATGTGTGTGTGTGCGTGTGTGTGTGTGTGGGTGGGTGGGTGTGTATGTGTGTGTGTGTGGATGTATGTAAACCTCTTATAACTTTTGAACGGCTTGACTGATTTGATCGCGGTTGGTCCCATTCGAAAGGGCTTGACCAAACTTAGATTTTGTATATATTTTGGAACGATTCGGGCCGGTAGATTTTGAGAAATCGCAAAAAAACTACAAAAAAAAATTTTTTCAAAAGTGGTTTTTTTGGAATAACTTTTAAACGGCTTTACCGATCAATTCCAAAAACTAATCAGCTCTTAACATTAAAAAACCCCGTCGATCACCACCAGCCCGGTCAAAATCGGTTGATTCGTTCGTGAGTTATCGTTGACGAAAGAAAACCGAAAAGTGTTTTTTCGGAATTACTCCAAAATTTTTCGCTCTGTCAATTTAAACTTGAAGATTCTTCATGAAGCTTAGAAAACTGCGTCGAATACCACCAACCGCGTGAAAATCGGTTCATTCATTCAAAAGTTATTGCGATTTGAAAATTCAAAAAATAATGTTTTATCAAACTTCTATCAAACTTTTGAGGTCGAAGGGCTCAAAAGCATACAAAAGCTATTTTTTTGAGCTCGGAGAGCTCAAAATATTACACAAATTGTATTTATGAGCTCGAAGAGCTCAAAAACGTCATAAGTGCAATTTCAAGCGTTTAGGTATAGAATTGGCGGGAAGTTGCAGGGATGGCTTTCAGGGTCAACCGTTTTCCTAATTTTTTGTGTTTAATCTTGTCATCGTGACTTAAAATACGAATATCTTCCGTTAATAAAAATTACCCCTTTATTCAAGAGTATATTAATTTTGAATAATATAATCGAATTTTTCATCCAAGAACAATTCTCGAAAATTAACAATAATTTTATTTTCTTTAACGAACTTTATATTCTTGGTTCAAGAACAAGTTTCTTCATTAAAAATAGCAAAAAAATCGTTAAAGAAAAAGGAAATTTTTACTTCAACATATTCTGAAACGTATTAAAGATTTTTTTTTTACACCGAAAGTACCCGAAATATGTGAATTTCTAGTTTTAACGATATTCTTGAAATAATTCGATAATATCTTAACTGAACGTTACCGCGTATCTTAATCCAAGAAAAAGAAACTGTTGGACAAAGTATGTATTTATCTTGTTTGAAAACAGTAAAGTACTTCGTTGAAGTAGAATTCTACTGAAGAATTTTCTGCTCATCCAAGAGTTTTAATTTATTGATTCAAGAGTTCATTTCTGGAATTAAAAAAACTGAATAACTTAAAACAAAAGTGCAATCTCGAATAAAAATTTTTTATGAGTTGTTTTTTTTCAGTGTAAGACCGGTGGTAAAAACTAATATATTAATATATAATAAAAATATTATTTAAAATCATAAAAATATCTTTAATTATATAAAATTAAACATAATTATAAAAAATTTTTTTTTGAATTCTAAGTACATTGAATGTTGGTACAAAAAAATTACAAAAGATGAAATAAAATATTGAATAAATAATAAATGAAAGAAATAAGCTTTAAATAGATAAGTAGGTATTTAAAGAAAAGATTTATTGAAGCTTTTACCTCCTTTCCTTTGATGTCTCTGTACCGTACCCATTTACCGAGCCGCGGGCGCCAATATTCTAACAAATAACCCTCTGCGTACTCAACTCCCAATCCATTTCCAAAACGGCCTTGAGTATTTGTACCAGTGATCACATGTACAGAATGCAAATCGATTTCAAGCCATTCACGAGGCTCACTGGTAATTTCGTCTTTAGGACACCAGGCTCCTCCATGATTTTCGGTCCTGAGTCTGTTAATGCATACAGAAATTACAACATTTCATTATTCAATCTTTTATTACTAGGTATGTTACTTGTAAAATAATTAATAAATAAATTTTATTTTTAATTAAAATATTGATTTTTAGACCTTGATTGACGGGGTCCCACATTTCCACTATCGAAACTAGAACTTGCAGTAATGTCTGCATCTGAGATTGCCCCGGATTCCATTCCTAATGGATTTATACATTGTGCTAAAAGAAATTTTTCATATTTTTATTCTTTTAAAATTATAAAAAATTTATTTGATAAATAATTAATTAATTTTTATTAACGTTAATTTTTTTTACATATTCATTCATAAATAAATTACTTCAAGTATCATAGTATATTCTCCCCCTTATAATATTTATGAACTTGTTGGAAGTTAATCAAGAAATATTTTTAATAAGAAGAATTTACTTATACAGCAAAATAAATCTAACATATGTATATGGTGTAGTATTATAATGATATAAATGACTAGTATAGTGGTAAGAACAAAAAATAAAATCACTCACAAAGATCTATACTGCGTGCTGTTGAGGCAATACAAAAAAGACACATGAAAAATCGCTGAATAATTAATGAGACAACGTCACAGAAGCGTGAGATTTTCATCGTAGTTCCGTTTTACGGGGTTCTCTCACTATTATAATCTTTCTTACTGACATAAAGTCTACCTTATTATCGTTTAATCTGAAACAAAATAATAATAATAACAATATTAAAATTATTTATGGAATATTAATTTGTCACCATAATCTCTATCCAATTAATGAAGTATAACTTTACACAAAATTCAAAATTTCAATCTGAAATATTATATCGCAGTCCTGCTGGGCTCATACATTACAGCAATTAATATTTTTATTTTTATTTTGCATGCTCTTATCTTTTAAATTTTTTATTATTGGACTCTCTTTCTGTGATATATTAATTATATTGTGATATATTCACAATTAATTTTACTATTAATACTTACATCAAGCCTATTATTATTATAGAAATATATTTCATCTAAGTATATACTTGCTTACACTAATATGTAAATGCACAAATTGTAATTATTTTTTACTAGTTATAACAAATTTTAAAAAGTGTTAGTCTTGCAATCGGATTCATTTCTGTTGGACCTCCTAATATAATAAATCCTCCTTAAGTAAATAAATAAATTCTTAAAACTGAAATTAGCAAACATCAGACGAATTTTTTATTTTATTAAACTTTTAAATCAGTTCTAAACTATTATTTTCCTAATTGCATTTAAAATTTTCAAAATTTCTGAAAATACATTTTTTTTAATTTTAATTTCATTGTTGAGAAAATTCTAAAAATTTTTAAGTATCAATTTTGGTTTAATTTCAAAGTTCTAAAAAAAGTAATAGTAAAATATCTCTCATTATATAACTATATTAAAAAACAAACAATAATAACACTGTAAATTTAGAAAAAAAAAAGATACATATATTCATTAAATTAATGCATTAATTTCCAGTCTGTTTCATCAAAATAATTGAAGGGATTAGACAAAAAGGGTGTGAAACAAAGTAATTTTCTCGCGTAAACACTGGTTTAGTTCAGCTAATTTTATTCTTTCAGAAAGCTTACATTAAAAAAAAAGTGTCCTTTTTTTGTATCCTTTCAGTTCCGATCCCTTAAATTTTCTTTTACAGAAATGTTTTTTCCTTTTTCAAAAGCAATTAGTGTTTATTGGCACCAAAATAAACAAAAGTATTATTAATTTTTTACATAATCCTTGGTCTATTTCTCATAATATTAATTTTAATTAAAATTAAACGTGAATTCGAAATGATAAATATATGCTATCATAATATTTATCCAATATTGATTAATAAATTTTTCGCAAATATTTGATTAATAATCATCAAAGAGTACACAGCAGTATTAATTAAATTAAGAAAAATAATAAAAACAAAATGAGTAAAATAAAGAAAGCATGTAAAAAATAAAACTAATTAATATTCTATAAATAAAGTGAAAAAATAATGTTATTTAATGAGCTTACTTTTTTAATAAGCTTTCATTATTGAATTTGCATGCCCCAGTTTGCTCCATCTAACGATAGAAGAATCACAAGCACGCACTGTCAAATAAGAAAAGATTGGCTCTTTAGACTGTGATTGAATTTAAATAATGTCAAAACATTAATTATTTTAATTGATTATCAAAAAATCATTTTTAAAAATATTTAATAATTTATTAACGGTAGTATAATTCTATTTAACAGTCTATAAATTATAATTGACAATGTTAAAAAGATAATGACAATATATCATGTTGATAAATGAAAGATTTAATAAACTGTTATTCGCGATAATTTATACTGATTCTAGTGGGACGGAGTGTAGAGTATACTGCGAGAAAATTAAATACGATCGATAAAATTGTTAGTGACAATGCATATCATTCGCAACTCCAAGACAAACTGAGGGTTGGTGAGGGTCGACCAACCCTCTGAGGGACACAAGTACCCGACGCCACCCTGACCTGTGGCGACATAGGGAACTCCGGTAAGCGCCAGATGTCGATCTTTTTCCCTCAGACGTACATACGTACCAATGTACCTATGGTCCTATGCCTTTCAACTTTCCCTTCACTTTTATTCTTTATTATCTTTTTTTACGATAGTTTTTTTTCACCTCTGCTCCATTGATTTCATCGAACAAACATAGATTCTCTTTTATGTTTTTTATTTCTATTCAGTTTTATATCCTTTCATTCTATTACTAGTTGAGTGTATTCTATATTCTACATTATATCATCCATATGCTTTACTCATGCAGTTGTGTTTGAGTAAAAAAGCGATAGAGTGATTGTGGACGAAAATGTGCGACCTGAGTCCACGAATAATTTAAATTTTCATTAATCATTTCTAGTCAAACAAATCTGATTTTATTAATAACTCCCGATATTCTTTCATTTTTATTATTATTTTTAGATAAAAAAAAATTAGCTGAAAACCAAACCCTCTCAATAATAGATAAGTTTTGTTTACCGCAAGAAGAAATGGATCGATCCAATTTTCATTATACTGAGAGAAAAAATTTCTTTTAAAAAAAATAAGCAATGTAATGATAAGGAGTTAATTTGTTGTAAATTTTGAACAATTTTATTTCTTAGCTGAAGAAATAAAAATTTTTCTCACAGTAACTTGTTCAAAAAATGTTTTCTAGATTTAGGAAAAAATAATTTTGGATAAAAATTCGCAAGTTTTCTATTTAAGTCACTTAATTGTACATAAATTTATAAAATTATATAAAATTCAATATGACCTTTTTTATTACACACATGGATATTAAAAATAATTTATAAAATCAATAAACAATTAGATTGTACCTATAAGTCAATAAAACTATTACAAATTCAGCATTTGTATTTTTAAATTATATATTTAAATGATTCAAATTATTGTTATTATTATTATAATCATATGGTATTATATATAATCACATATAGTAAAATATAATGATATCTTCCCATATATAGCTGGATCCTACCAAAATTAAATTCTGAATCTATCTTACCGTTTGGATCCAATTACATATAATCAGATTTAATCATTTTCTCTCGTTTTGATTTCATACTTACACTATTTAAATAAAGATACTGTTTCAATGAGGATCTTAAAAACTTACAAAGGAAATTTTATAAGAAAAGGGAATAAATAAAATATAAACAAACTTTAAATTCTATATATTCCATTATTACATATTGTAGAAATAATTTAGCTATTTGAAAACATTTATTATTGGTATATAATAATTTCACTTTGTGTTTGTAATTTTTTTTGTAAACGTGTATTTGTGTAGGTGTGGAATTTCCATGTGCGTGTGGGGCACCATTAATTAATTACACTTGGTGGTTACTCAATATATAATTTATGATACAATTATATACAAAAAGGGAGTTGAGTTTTTTATTATCGCTTGGGTACTTTATAAATTACATTCATATGTACATAAAATAAATAAACTTGATTTTTTTTTGTTAAAAATTCATACATTACATAACTCGCGCAGTTACATAGAAATTTTCGCACTTTTTATATTTTTATATTTATATTTATATATACGTATATATACATACATATATATTTATATTTTTTTTCTCTTTTATTGAGAGTCGTTGATTTTTAATCTAAATCTAAAGTTGTATTAAAATTCAATTTGAGTTTTGAGATTTACAGGTGGGACGTTCCAGTCCAGAAATACAAGGCAAATTCAAGAAAACGAAATTAAAAATTTTAATAATTTTCAAGGATTTGTCTTTTTTTTTTTTTTTTGTGATACTCTACTCTACTCGTTATTATTAATTACACCTAAATGCTCCTATTTATTATCTTATAATGATTGTATATCGTTTAAAATAGTCCATTAATGCAAGATTTATTCTTTTAATATTTTTCTAAATTTATCATTCGATTATGTTTTTTTTTGTAAATGAAAATAGATCAAAAAAATTAATATTTTTTTGTCATTTTATCGCAAGTTACTAGTAATCATAATTTTTATTATTATTTTTATTAGCGAGTCTATTTATTATTTTTTAAAAGAATTAACATTTTTTTTAAATATATAAAACTTTTTTTTCGTTACTATTTCTTCCTAATACAAAATTCGCAGTAACTAACATCGACAATTAATTGATTATCATATCAGCTCATGTGTGTTTTTTCTTTTATTCTTAATATTATTTTTTTTATTAAAAAGATTCTAACAATAAATTGTATATATAGGTAGTATTGCTGAGTTCGATATCATATAATAGTTTATAATAACGTCAGCGTAAAAATTCTCTTTCTAAATACATATTATAAATCTTTTCTACTTCAACGATAAAGATAAAAAGCAAAGCATTTATTTCTTCTTTTTTTTTTTTAATTTTTTTATTTATAATAATTTTGTATTTTCCTGAAAAATTCCCTTTGAAACGACATTAAGAATTTAATAACGTGATTATCTAGAAGCCATGTTATGTTTAAATAACGCTTACCAGAAGCTTAAAAACTAAAAGCAACTACAAATTTTCGTAATTGTTTAGCTTTACGGTCATTTGGTTTTTTTGGTATAAAATATTGAAATTGTTAAACATTTTTTATTAATTTTTTTACAGCGGAATTGCGATAATAATGATCAAAATTTATGAAAAAAATTGGCTATATTAAAAATTTTTTTTAAATTATTTTATTTTTGATGAATTTCCGAAACAAAAAATACGTGATTACTCATAAAAATTATAAATATCATGTTTATGGACTGAAGTATTGTGGATCATAAAACTAAACAATTACCAAAAGTTTATCCAATAATTCAAATCATAATGTTTTGCTTATAGAATACTTAAATTTTTTTAATATGTTTAAATAAATAAAAATTGTATGCTTGTAAAAGGAGCAAATAATACTATTAAATTGCGAGAAAATTGAATCATTAAATAAAAAAAATTAATCAAAAAAATACAGAATGTTTTCTTAGCAAAAATTCTGAACAGGTACAAATCCCCACCAGATTCTCGTATCATATGCTATTTTTCACTCATTAATTATTTTTTTTTTTTTTTTATTTAGTGTTATTTCGTACAAATAAAATATCGAGAAGTGTATTTCCATTACGACTTGTAAATTTTATATTAATTTTTAGCAATCTATATTTTATAAGATTACATAAAGTGTATTTGATCGTCCAGTACGCATCATAAAAATTGACATTTGCCGTTTTTTTATTGTGTATTTTACACTAAATTCTCGATATAAAACTCTACGAAAAAAGAGATCTAAAGAGACAAAAAAATATTAATCGTTTATAGATTTCCAGTTGAATAAAATAGAGGCTTAAAATTTTTTTTAAAATAAAGTAATGCATTTGTTTTCGTCAACGAATACATGCACAGTAATAGCTCAGAAATGGAAGTTTCCATTTAACAACAATATTCGTATTGTGACCCTTTTTTTTATCACGCACTTAAAAATCATAATCCCACTTTTAGAGAGTAGTGGTAACTTCCGTCACTTGAACTGCTTCCATTCGTAAAGTTATACGCGACTGTAGAAAATTTTTCATCCATATATATTTATCGCTTATAATTTTTTTTTTTTCAACGACATAAACAGTAAGTCAAAAATCAACCATAATCGCTGCTCATTTTTTTTTTTTTAATCGTTGTTATATAAAAGTATAGACGTCGTAATAATACATAGTAATAAGCCAACAAAGCTTCGATGAATCGAGTATCTATAAATGGTAAACCTCATATTATATTATTAATAAGAAAATTATCATTTCTTATTTTTTTCATGATTCGCGATGTGGTTATAACTTTAAATTTTAATTAATTTTTTAGCAATAATTTTATTTCTTTCATTTCTTGTCTCTTTTTTTTTTTTTTTTTTTTTTTTATCTATATCACAATCGTCATCGGGTTTTTTTTTTACATACATGATATTTTTATTGTTGGTTTATCCCTGTATTGTCAATTCTCATAAAAATTATTTTTATTATTTCTTCTTTGTTCACTTTTTATTTTAAATTATTTATTTTAAAATTTTATTCTTATTATTTTTTATTTACTCGTTGCGTTGAAGGCGATGTCGGTTTCTTTTTTAGAAATAGAGAAATAACATAAGAAATTTCACCTATTTTAATTACACTTAACGTCTACAATTGGTCATTAAGTTACAATAATTATAATTGGTTACAAATATGTTCTATATTTAAAATTGCTGTATAGAAAAAAATAAAGTAGAAGTAAAAAAAAAATATAATACAGTACATTATTATCCGTGTTTGTTTGAATGTTTTTTTTTTATCTTGGAGCACAAAAATTCATACAAAGCCAAACACGTTTAGTCTGTTATTTTGTTGTTCTTAAATTTCGCAATTTATATAGCTTCAGTCTTATAGCGTGGCAGTCGATTTGTTAATTACTAATAGCAAAAAAAGAATTTAACAAATCGATCCTATATATAGTATGTACGTTTTTATGTTTATGTTAATATAATATTATATTATATTATATAATGTGTACAATATATTTAAATATTTATCCGACATTAACTGACACTATTTGCAACTCATAAAGAGATGAAGAGATGAATTTAATAATAAAAAAATTCACATCTACGAAAACACAAATATGAATATAATAAATATAAATACTGTATGAATTCGTGAAAGTGATATTAAAACCCATCAGATTAAAAAAGTTGCATATCATATGCAGTACACAATGCGAGTATATTCTTACGCGTATCTATTGTGCGTGTGCTCCCGACGTTTGCTTCCTCTCCGTTCACGCTCAGAGATTAGTTGAGGGCTTGGAGAACTTGAATAGACTACGTTGTTAGATCCCCGACTTGGTGGGACGCTTATCGGTGGCGGTGGCGGTGGAAAAAAACTCTGCAAACATGCCTGGAATACCAATTTATTTAATTTACCACCGCTTGAAATCAACTTGAGATTTTCTATGTATATATAAATAAATGTATATGTATATACTTGGTAATAAAGATACTTTTATTAAGATCACGACAAAAAAATGATTCAAAAAAAAAAAATTTCTTCTCGAGATAACAAATTACGATAGTAATAAAAAAAATTTGTTTACCTTAGCGCTACCTCTCGACGATGTTTTCGAAAAGACACTTTCATGCTCGCTACTGGTACTAGGTACTGGTATTGGAACCGCATAATCATATGTGGGATCTATATAGTTAAAAAAGAGATTATTAGATAAGAGTATCATTTGGTTTTGTTTATATAATTTAACAACTATGGATATGAAATTTGATATTAATAAAAAGTATATTAAAGTATATTACCTGAGCATTCAATATTATCATGCAAATCCTTATTGTCAATAACAACGGTACTATAACCATAATAAGTAGCTTGCGATGGTTCTCGATATTTATTTTCATGAAACGGTTCCTGGTATTCATCTAATCTAACATCACCGAGTAAACGATCATTTAAATCACGCGGTAACGTTGTTAATTTAGCACCAGCATAACGATCATCAAAATCTTCAACTCTGTACGTCATTAATGACGAATCTTTTTCTCCAGTTGTACCGTAAGCTGATTCTGGTGATAAATGTTGATGATTACCAGAAGGTATTGATTCTTTAGCATCAAGAGAACTGGCAAAGTTCTTCCTTTGCCGATGATGCGATACGATGAAAAATATTGCAACAGCTAATAAAAGTATTACAGCTGTCAGTACACCGATTATAACAGCCATATACGTTGGATCGTCCTGTTTAGCCGTTGAGATAGGAATTTCCGCTTGCAGTGGAATATCTTTTGAGGTACTTTGGTTCTTTGTACGTGGTGACTCGGTCGAGGGGGGAGATTCTGGCGTAAAATTCCCATGGGCTATGTCTGTCAACAGTGATACGATAAAACATAAGTGGAATTGATTATTTATTTTATTTTATTTTATTTTTTTCTATTCTATTTATTTTATTTTTTTCGTTGGCTAAGCCGCTGTGTCGAACGTTATTTGGGTTATAACTCGGTAAATGAGATAAAAAAAATAACTTAATGATAAAGAATGATATCAAATGAAATACACAATGTGACTCACCAGAATCAAAAGTGATCTCACTTATCATAAGCCACTTGGCCGCTAAAGTAAATCGTAATTTTATGAATCTACCAATGCGATGGTGAAGTTTTATTGACACATTTCGTGGAGTTTCAAATATTTTATCTTCTATGTACGCATAAATTATTGGATCACTTATATACCATTTTCCACCAATGCTGAATGATATATTTACTTCGGAAAAAACCTGAAATACAAAAAAAAATAATTGATTAGTTTTGGTTTATTAATATGATATTAAAATTAACAGACATTTGTCAATTTTTTTGATCATTTGTAGCAATCTATTTCTTTAGTTTAATAATTTATTCAAGTTATAACTATACTCTTTACAATATTCGAATGAAGTTAATAAAGTTTCACAATAATTAATCAATCCCGTAGAATATAGTTATCAGTAAAACGATACAATAGATTAAGTTCGTGTATAAGTATTAATGTCAAGATGGTACTCCGCGGTTACAATAATACGATACGTTAAGTAAAGGAAAAAATGATAAGTGTAGTAACACGTAGATGTGTGTATCTCAGAGGCTGAGGAAAATCTGCCTCGTGCCCCTTGACTCTTGAGGGTGTTAGCCTTTGCTAACACAGCGTTGTTCTTGGGGTCCCGTGACGTCATGAGCCCTTTGAATGCCGGGGAAGGGATTTTATGGCCCAAAGAGTACGGTGGTTGACGCAAAATTTTCGAGAGTAGAAAAGTACTCCCACATATTATAAAAAAATTTCATATTTAGAAATTTATAAGGATTACAAGCATACATTTTTATTAAATATTGTTTTTTTATCATCGATTTTTAATAAAAATAAAAAAAATTGTCAGAATATATCAGTTGATTTCAGTATCATTTATTGATTTTAATGGCTGTATTATATTTATTTATTTATGTATTAAATTAAGCAGCCCTAGAACAAGTGTTTTTTAAGGGTCATAAGTACAATTTACATAGTAAGTATAATATTAATAAATAGGCATTTATATATCGATACTGTCATTCTAATACGTCGTATCCCACAAAATTTGACAAATTTACTTTTTTTGAAAAATAGAATCACAACAATATTATTCAAGTCATATTAAAAATTTAAAGGTCAAATAGTTTAATTACTATTTTTAAATAAATATTTTCATCCGTTGAATCCCATTTAATCAATGTTAAAAATGAACTGTTTTTACCGTCTGCTGTAAAATTTTCTAAATGTGGGATACGACGTATTAGAATGACAGTATCGATATATATTATACCTATTTACGTACTAAAAAAAAAAAAAAAAAAAAACTAATAGATTAAAAAAAAATTTCTTCTTAAAGTTCATCAAAACTATAATTTTAAAAAATGTCAATTTGGTAAATATTTAGTTTCACGGTTCGCAATACTTCAACCAATTGAAATGAAATTTGGAATTTTTTTTTAACAATCGCATATTTATTTTTTCCTTACTTCATTAAAAATACAATATCTAAAAAAGAAAAAAGTAATTTTTCATTCAGAAAAATGTTTTGAGAAAATTATAAAAAAATCAAAAATTTGACAATTTGAAAAATATCTTTTGAATTGTTTATTTTTATAAAAAAAAATATATTTATTTCAGCTGGTATTTAACATATATTTAATTTACTGATCAATAAATTTACATCGGACAGTTTCGGTTTATTAATTTTAACATAGTGATAAATTTGAAACGGTACTTTTGATCATTTTTATTTGTACGTCATCAAACCAATAACTTGTTTAATTAGCATAAAAAAGTAATTAAGAAGAAAAAATATATATAATACCAAAAATTGAATTCTTTATAAAAATAAAATACGTTAGATATAATTTAATAATAATAAATAGACAAGTAGACAAACAAATAATTAACATAAAACCTGTTTTTTGAATATAGATGATATTTTGTTATGTTATGAAGCAATAAAATGCTTCATTAATTACGGAATACTTTCTAATTTATAATTATTTTGAGCTCTCCCTTCAAAACAGATTTTATAATCTAAAGTGCTGAGAAGTAAAAATGAAATAAAATATAATTATCGTATGTATGCATAAATTTACCTGTACATCTTTAGTGAATTGATTATTGCAAAAGATATGAACAGCTGAAAACTCTCTGACACGATCAAATTCAAATTTAATATCGAGTGGGTGTCCAGCTCTTGTGTCATTTCTCCATCCGACCCATCCTTGACTTCGATCATCACCATAGTATCCCATTTTGAAGTCATCTGGTCCGGTACGACCGTCCGTAAGTTGTCCTAAGCCTCGTTGCAATTCATCATCCCAAAATCCATCATAGGTAGCATCGAAGAATTCCCAATTGCCCCGTTTATCGCCCTGTGGCATCGAGTATGATACAATACCATCATTCCATGGGCATCCATACAATTCGACGCGCATACAGACGGTACGATAATGATAACTGTACGGGAGGAATCGAATTTTCGTCGCCCAAATTGCTGGTTCGAGCTCGTGTTTCGATTCTAGATATGTATTTGTATTGCCTTTTATTACCTTGTTCATAACAAACAAAAAATAGTTATTCATTACTGCTACTATAACTTACATATTTCAATATAATTAATTTTACTAACAAAAGATAAAAATGCCAATTACTAACACTCTATTTAATTTTAAAATTTCATTACACTTTACTCTAAGTTAAAATATATAGTGAAGTGAAAAATAAAAAATTCTGATATTTTATAATAAAATTCATCAATTCATGTTTTTTCTTAATAATAATGTCTTTTAATAAAATAAAATAAAATAAGCTTAAATAGGGTTAGATAAATTAGATTTTTTAAAAAACTAATTAGATATATAAGAATTTACTGGCATAAGGTACCAAATTTTTATTAAAATTATAATTATCATAAATATTTACACTTCTTTGATAAAATTTCATACTATCATACTAAGATAATTACCTAATTACGTATGACATAAAAAAATTAACAATTCTTTTTAGTTAACATTATTCTTTTATACTATATATTGAAAGTAAATTATTTACTAGTTAAATGGAATTAAATGGAGAAAGAAATTTTTCTAGTCGATAAAAAATTATTAATAGTAGCCAAATCGAAAATGCAATCCACGAAAATAAATTAGACTTATCGTTGAGTCGAAACATGACAACAATAAGATATTTTTCTAGTTATCAATAAGATAAAAGTATCGATTATTATCAGGAATCCAATTATTGACACTATTTTATTTTAAGATTTGTTTAATTATTTATGGTATTATTAGCAATCGAATGCTTTTTTACAATTTAAATAATTTGAAGAATTAAAAAATTTAATAATAGTTGTGAAAAATATCAAATATTCATTAATAAAAAAAAAAGTTTACTTCAGTTTATTGAAATAAAATCTCGTGAGCGTAAAATTTCTCAACTTTTCTAGTTAGACGTGCTCTTTAAAAAAGCTGATTTTTTATTATTTTTTCATCTATGTAAATTTTTGTTTTAAATGAAGTATGAAAACTCAATAATATTAGATATTTACAATGAATTTAATGATTATTAATTTGAAAGTAATGTCAAGAACTAATACACAAAATTCAAGCTACAACATATCGGCAGCCTCTAACCTCGAACGTTTAAGGAGAGCTGTAATTTTTTATTTTGAAATATCAAAAATAATTTGTATAACGTAAAATAAATACATATTCATTTTGTATTATTGACTTTTTTTTATTCATTTCAACAAATTAATGATTTTTGCGCATCACTGTATCAATAGTTTGTACAACAACATGTCACAAAGATTAGATGATTTTGTCAGCTTGTCAATATAATCTCAACAAAAACAGTTTAACTGTAAAAAAATCGCGCCAAGTCCACGTTCATAAGACTATTAAGAAAAAAAATTTGTTTTTTTCTTTACAAAAAGATATAAAATAAAAAAATAAAAAAATCCAAGTAACCGATATGATTGTTTATGATTTTCGGAAATTAAAAAAAATTTTGTTGTAAATTTAAAAATTAAAAAAAAAATTTTGTAACGTATTTAGTGTACGCAGTTGCAAAATATTTTACTTTTAATGAAATTCGTAAAATCTATTTACTAGACTTTAAAAAAATTGAAATACACAATGACGCACACCAAGTACGTTCCAAAAATTTTTTTTAATTTTTAAATTTACAACAAAATTTTTTTTAATTTCCGAAAATCATAAACAATCATATCGGTTACTTGGATTTTTTTATTTTTTTATTTTATATCTTTTTGTAAAGAAAAAAACAAATTTTTTTTCTTAATAGTCTTATGAACGTGGACTTGGCGCGATTTTTTTACAGTTAAACTGTTTTTGTTGAGATTTTAGTATTTTTTGTAATTATAATTTACAATTGGTACCAACTTAAATCTCGCGTTGGCTGCATTTTTTATAGCAAACTATCCTCTTGAAGCTACAGTTTATGTAAAAATAATTCCAGCGCATCCTGGCGGGTGTAGTTGCAAGCTGTGAAATATCTTTTTTTAACTGTAGTTTCCCATCTAATGAAGGATTACTATGCATTCTCGAATTATTTAGTCTGTGGCAGATCACTTTGCCCATCGAAAAAAAGTCAGGATCGAAATTTTTGCGTTGCTATAGTTTGTGCTGATTAAATTTAGTAATTTAAAGTAGATTAATTGTTATAACCCTGGCGGTTTCGGCGACACGGTGAAAGCACGGTCGAATGACGGTTGTTTCACGGTCGTTTCACCGTATAAAGTCCGTTCTTACCGAGCGATCTGTCAGTCAACATCGGATACCGTTGTGAACGATATCTACTATAAATTTATTGAATATTTACGGTGCATACGCAAGTGAATCTACGACGTTATGACCGACACTGTACGCTCAATATACTGTCCAAATACGGTGATTTTACGCTACTTTCACGGACAATAAAATAAAAAAAAATATTGCGGAAAGTCCAGACCGAGACTCGAACCCGATTCATCTGGTCGCGCGCCCAAGACTCTACCAGCTAGGCTATCTAAGACACTGCACGAAACATTTGATTCAGTCACATCATAAGGTGTCAAAACCAAGTCATTTTTTTTTCATTGCACAGATAAAAATAGCTTAAATAAAGTTATATTTTTTCCATGACTTCAAAATAATAATCGTAATAAATGATTCAAATTTTTGATGATTACGAAATTCTTAATTTCGAAATTATGGTGAAATTATTAACTGTATAAAAAAAGATCTGGAAAAGAAATTGCTAAAAATTGAATTGTTAAAAAAAAATATCTCATAATAATTTTTCTTGATAACAAACAATTTTTCCGTAATTTTGAAATTAAAGTTTTCGTCTCTAAAAAAAAAAAAAAAAAAAAAAACAATATTGATTATTATATTTTTCATAATCAAAAGGTATTATAGTTTCTAATTTAAGACTATAAAAAAAATTCAACACTTGTAAGCCATAAACTTTTCTGAAAAGTATTGAAATGATGGATCTCTGTTGATTGCCTGTAATCTGATTAATTTTTTATAATTTTACTTTGAAATAAACAAAATTACAATAATTTAATTTTTTTTTTTAATTTTTCATCCCGATTAGTTACTGAAAATTTCTCATTTA
The DNA here is from genome assembly GCF_020080835.1 of Cotesia glomerata. Taxonomy (NCBI): domain Eukaryota; kingdom Metazoa; phylum Arthropoda; class Insecta; order Hymenoptera; family Braconidae; genus Cotesia; species Cotesia glomerata. Next base: position 8,756,248 of record NC_058163.1, on the reverse strand, counting down.
CCTATCTTATTATACACTTTGAGTATTTTTAATGAAATAAAAAAAAAAAATATAATCAGCACTTTTTCATTGTTGACTAGTAAAAAATTCCTGGCTTACCGACATTAAACGCTCGTTTCACGGTCGTTTCACTCACAGACTACTGTGCATCTACCACCGAGTTACGGTTTTTTGACAATTTATATGTTTTCGAATGACTGTCAAATGACAGACGATCGATCGATGATCTACGATTTTTACTCAGGTAAAAAATCGGAGAAGTCAAGTAAAAATTTGGTTTTTCGAATAGTGAAGTATGATAACTATACAGAATAAAAATCATAAAGTAACAGTGAAAAACTTTCACAATGATACTCGTCGTTCACTGTCAAATGACGGCCGTTCGATAGTCAAGTGACGGTCATTCGACGATCATTTGTCGACACTGTGAATTTATGGGACATTCACCGTCGTTTCACGATCATTTTGCCGTGACCACGAATCCGCCAGGGAAGTGAATATAATTAATTAATAACAGTAAAATAAAGTATTAATTACTGTTATAATATACAATTTAGGAAAAAAAAAGTACCGTAGAATTAAATAAAATTTTGCAACCTCAAAATACCGTTCTGCTTACAGTAAACATAGTCGGTAGTCTGGCGCTCCGATGACAACGATTTGAACGGAACTTGGCGCCAGATTCTACCGAATCTGTGGATAATTGGTGTATCCGAATAATTGACTTCATCATATAAAATAAATTATTGAATTCGAGTAATTATTGAGTTAAAAATGCAAGTAATTGAACGGTTTAGAATTTTCCGTATTTCAATTTATGCACAGAAAAAAAGGTTTACTTGAGCCAAGAAAATATTTTTCTTGAGCGAAAAAAAAAATTTTTTTTGAAACAAGAAATTTCACTTATTCAAACTAAATTAATTCTCTTGCTTTAAGAAATACGTATCTTGATCCAAGAAAATTTATTTAAGTCAAGAAAATTTTCTTGTTTTGGGAAAATTTAGCTTCTTGCTCCAGAAAATTTAGTTCTTGATAGAAGTAAATTTTCTTGTCTTGAGAAAATTTCTCTCTTGCTCCAAAAAATTAAATATAAAGATAGAAGTAAATTTTCATTAATATTTTTATTGATTAAAATGTCAAATGGGAAAATCGAATGAAATTGAATCATTTTTTTTTCATTTAATATGTATAATTGCACGCAAAAATAATATAAAATGGATATCAAATATTCAAGAGAAAAATTTTCTCAGCTAAAGTAGCTGGCGCTGCTTCCCTTAAATATCTAAAAATCTTGATCAAATATAAAAATTTCTTGTATCAAGTATTTATGATAATTTGAATTAAGAAAAAATTACTTTCACCAAGAATAGAATTTCAAGAAAAATTTTTACTTCAGCCAAGACAACTTTGGTCTTCCTTCAGGCACCCGAAAATTTTCTTGAGCCAAAAATTTTGTTCTCCAATCAAGAAATTTTTCTTTCTGTGTGGAAAATTTATCACTATAAACTTTAAGAAAATAATGATAAGTTTATAGAGTCTATTAATAGTTAGGATTTAGAAATATGATGGAATTTATTTGAATTATTATCAAAAATCCATTATGATCAACTGCAGAAAGCGAAAAACACTATGCTGAAAAAAAATTAACTTGAATCAAGACGGAAAATTCTTGAATCGAGTAAAATTTACTTAAATTAAGAAAAATTTCTAAGTTTAAGAATTTTTTTACTCAAATCAAGACAATAAAGTTCTTCGAAATCATTTTCTTGATTCAATTTAATTTTTTTTTTCGGTGCAGTAATTGACCGTTTGATCCAGTAGACAACCGCAAATGCTGCAGTGGCTGATCAGTCAAGTATTATTATTTCTTTGATTCTATATTAATTTTATAAGTTTAAACAGCATATTTTTCTATATAAAATTGTCTTATTATCAAACTCAATAATTAACTAATGAAAAAAATGGTATTAAAATTTTTAGAAATCTGGCAAGTAGGCTTTTTTTCAATAACAAAAGTTATAATCATAAAACATTTAATAAAATATGTACGTATAATTTTTTTTTTATCTTCTAATAGATGTACATTAAAATGTTTTCTTTTTAATTTGTGAGTTAAAAAAATCGAAATATCATTAGACGTTTGTTCTTTTTTAAGTATTATCAAAAATAATATATATTTATAAGTTTATAAAGTTTATACTATGAGCCTAAAGTTAACTGAAAAATGTTCTCGTTGCCTAAGATATTAATTTTAACCGAAGAGTAGTAACGTAAAATTGATGCTTTTAGTATTTATATACAAGAATTTATAGTAGATGACATGCGGTCATTTACTAGAACAATGGTGTTTTTATGGACCCAGTATCTGACCGATAGTTAAACTTGTATTTACCATTATTACGCCTATAAAGTTAATATGCATCTTCAAATGACTTATACAAAATGTTTTTAATTTAAATAAATCCAGTAGATGTTATTTTATTGATCAAAAAAAGTAGTCACCTCCCCGGAGTACTATTGTAATAAATGATTTACATCAAATCACAGTCGGTAATTTTCATGATTTATTTTTAGATTTATAAACACTGCAAAATTTTGAGTGTAGCTATGATTTATGCATGTTATGAGTCCGGGTATAATTAAAACATATTTAGAGACCATAAAATCTTCGTTTAATAATAATATTATGACTTTTATATACAATCGGTTAACTAAACAGAGAGAAAAAATTTCTTTGAAAAAAATCGGCATTGTCGTAACAAGAAATTAATTGTTGAGAATTTTTAATAATTTTATTTCTTAACTGAAGAAATCAAAATTTTTTTAACAGTAATTTTTTTTTCAACAAGAAAATAACTGTGAGAAAATTTTTAATTTTTTCAGCTAAGAAATAAAATTGTTTGAAATTTTCCACGATACATTTATCCTAGTAAAAACCTCAAATTTTCAGTCAAAAGACTAATTAATACCACGTTAAAAAAAAAAATTCATCTCATCTTAACTTATAATATATATGGAGTATTCCACGCCAAATCGAACACTTTTGAACCCGACCTCTTTCGATTTGGCTGAATTTTTTTTTCCTTTCCTACCCTACAAAAGACATTTTGTAGAATTTTTAAAAATTTTTTTATCCAACCAAAAAAAAATTAGGAATTTTTGAAAAAAATGACTTTTTATTCTTGAAATATAGCTATAACTTTTTAAAAATTTGACTTAAGACATTTTTTTTTTTTTCAAATTTTTGTTTTTAAATGCACTTTTTGAAAAAAAAAAAAAAATACAAAGGAATTATTCAAACTTACCTTCATGTTTTTTTTTCAAATTTTTGGAAAATTTTTTCAATGATTACCATTTTTTAATTTTGTTTTCTTTCTCTTAAATCAAACTTTGACATTTTCTGCAAATCCTCGAATTTATTCAGAGAGAAGTTATTTCAATTTCTATTTTTTTTTTTCAAATTGAAAAAAAAATTTTTTTTTTTAGCTCACTTCTCATAACACCATGCTGAAAATTTTTGAGAGTATTCAGAGAACTTCTAAATTAAAAAAAAAATAAAAACAAAAATTAAATTGGTAATCATAAAAAAAAATTGAAGTTTTTTTCGAAAAATTACTTTAAAAAATAGATGAAAGATTGAAACGTTTTCTGTTTTTTTTTTTTTGTTTTTTATCTTTGATAACTGCATTCAAAAACAAGGAAAATGGAAAACATTTTTTTTGATTTCGTTCATTTTTTACCAAACTGTAGGGTTTTGAAAAATACATTTAACCTAGTTCGTGTCACATTAGCCATTTTTTAATTAAAAAAAATTATTAACTACTTATAAGTATTTGTATTGAGTGACCCTGTAATTGGCCTATGCCTGTTGGTCTTGTAGGAAATAATAAAGAAAAATAGAAAAAAATATGTTAGAAATTTGTAATTGCAATTTTAACCGTCTCTTATAGTGTCAATAATTGGTAATTTTACGTTAGTTTGCGTGCAAACTATTGATCGACAGGTATTAATTAATAAAACTTACTTCTTCACCGCGAACATCTTTATATCGGACCCATTTGCCGAGCTTTGGTCTCCAGTATTCAAGGATATATCCTTCTGCAAATTCAACTCCAACTCCATTTCCAAAGCGTCCCTGAGTTGCAGTAGCAGTAATAACGTGCATGGTGTGCAAATCTATTTCTAGCCATTCATGCGGCTCTGTTGTGACCTGTTGTTTTGGACACCAAGCACCGCCATGTCGTTCTTGTTTCAATCTAAAATCATGAATAAAAAATTAAAACCTCTTAGAAAAAAGAAAAAGAAATTATCATAAATAGAATTGAATAGCTAAACATCTCAGAGTTTTTTTACTGAAATTATAAATGAGATAAGATAAAATATTACAGTATCTTTTCGGTGGGGCATTAGATATTACGGGTGTTTTTTTGTAATAATAGCAAGAAAAAAAAAAGCATTACACGTTTCCACAACTTAACTTGCCATTTCTCAAGCTGTCTTAGTAATTTAATGAATCGTGTATCCCCCTATTTCTCAATGTTTCTTCCTCTCAGTCTTGTAACTCTCGCGGCTCTACCAAATAGAACGTGTTATGTCGTTTCACGCGGAGCATGCGTCACGATTCCACCAAGCTAGTATAATTGTATATGTAGTATATATAATATAATAGTTGGAGCGAGCATGTGCACAGCGGGTTCGAAATTCTGAGTACATCGCCAGTTGATCCAGAATATATATCTCTAGGTATAGTATAGGTACATATTAAAATTTATGATAATGGGCGTCAAATAGAAAATGAGTCAGAAAAGCAAATGTATCGCAGGTAGATTGAATACCAGTATAAAAATCAAATGTTAATTTCTGTCATGGAAACAGCTATAAAGGTAGTCTTACAACATTATCAATGCTTCTATATCTTGATCGTTACTAGATATATGTATACATCTAAGTAGGCGTCAAGTGTATAGCGGTATTATAACTATTTACACAGTGAAAATAAACTACCTGATGCAAGAAAAATTTCTTCTTAAAGTTCATTAAGAATAGAATAATTAAATAAATTTACAAAACATTAATTTCTTGAAAAAATTGTTTGATTGTCATTATGAAACAGAAATTTTTTTTAATTGTTACTTTTAAATGACAAATACTATAAATTTCTAGACTTATGTGTCAAGATAAAGTTTTGGTTAAAATTAATTAATTAATAAAAATCAGGTGACCGTGAACGGATAAAATTACCGTCAATTTTTTTAATTGAAAAAAAAAAAAAAAAAAAAAAAAAAAAAGATTTTATTTTACACTTATTTGAATACATTTTATGAACGATTTTTGGTAAACATTTGACTTTTTCCAACATTAAAAGCTTCAATTCTAATTGAAATTTTTTTTAGTAAATATTAAATTTCACGATTTTTAAGAAAAATTTTTATTTCAAATTGCACTATAGTTTCAAGTTATTCAAAGGTTTAAATTTTTAGAAGAAAACAAAATTATTGTTAGTTTTTGAGAATTGTTCACTGATAAAAAAATTAACATAATTCAAAAGAAAAATTCTTGAACAAAGAACATTCTAAAAAGTTTAATCATATTGAATCGAATGGAATAATTTTTTATTTAAGACATTATTCTTAACTCAAGTAAATTTTTACTTGGTTTAACAATTTTTCTTCTTGATTCAGGATGATAAAACTCTTCAAATCGATATTCTTGGTTCAAGAATTTTTCCCTTATAAATCAATTTAATTTTTTTATCAATGTTTTAGGATAAAGAATTTGATTGTATCGATTAAAAATAATGTATTCTTAAATTTTTGAAAAAATTCTTGAAGCTCAACCACCAGTTCTACAAAATAAGTTTTTTGAAAAGATCTTTTGTTTCTTTTAATCAAGATAGTTTAGTTTAATAATTTTTCTATTAGTATAAGAGTAACTACAGTACGCCATGAAGCAGTTAGTTTGAGTATATTTTCAAGAAAAGTAAAACTTCAAAGACGGCATAAGCCAACGAACTTAACCGGCTGCTCTGGCAGTTAAGTGTCAAGTGCCAAATCACATAGTAAATGTCAGTGCGACAGGTTTACCACTAACTTAAGGAATAAATACGTAGCTTTTTAGAGAAGAGATGTATAGACTAGAGAAAGTTTTATCTTTCTTATTTTTATTATTATATATACAATATGCACATGTATATATTAGTGTCTTTTACATATTAGACTTACCGTGCAAATTGTGGTCCGACGTTGCTACTGTCAAAGCTCGAGCTTGCTGTGATGTCGGCGTCTGGAATGATTCCTGCTTCCATTCCCAAAGGGGCAATGCATTGTGCTGCAAGCAGAAAAAAGGAATTCGATATGCAAGCCATTACATATTCATTCGAAGTCTGTAGCTTGAGCACGACTACGACGAGAGCCCTCATTCTCCATCCATTTGCTCGGACTCTTCAGTCACAAAAGCGTGCTTTCTAACTTTTCACTCCTCCTATCGTATCTAGATATATACATATATATCAAGATACATAGATATACATAGCTTGCAAACGCGGATAAAAACGAAGAAATGCTTTCAGAAATGAAAAGTTTGAGGTGGAAAAATTTTTTGTTACATGAATAAAGTATTATTGAAATATCTATGAGAGTTCCTTTGTATAGCACACGGCAAAAAATAAATACTTCTTATGAAAAAAAAATTCTGTTAGAGATATTCAGTTATTATATATGTATAGGGTATAGTAGGCGCACCAATAGATGGACAAATATTATTTTAACAACCGATTACAATAAGTTCAAAAACGACATAGTGAAAAAAATGTTATTATTATAAACATACAGGTTTATGATCATGTTAAATTAATCTTTTTTTTTCTTCTTTACGTTTTTATAATCAAGATAAATATTTTTTTTTATTAAAAAATTTTAATACTATCATAAAAAAAATAATATATTACTAACAATTTTTATTTCTTTTTATTTCAACAAAAATGTGTACACTGCAAAAGTTATATATTATGTAAAAAAATTCTCACGATTCCGAAAAAATTTTATCTACTTCAATCGCATTTTTTAGAGTTTTCGGTCACTTTTTATATGTACAATAAATAGTTCCCTAGGAAAGCTGATAATTTTTTACATGAAAGTTATGTTGAATGCATTCTTATAAAAATTATTTTCGTTCGCAAATATTACTTGAAAAATTAAATATTGGCGAAATAAAAATAGTTACTCCAAAACGCTCCGTAAAAATAATTTTTTTTTTTTTTCCCCGATAAAACAGCTCATTTATAACGTATCTGTCATTAGCCATTATTAATGTAAAGAAATGACATTGTAACGTATGTGTAATATATATTATATCCATATTTTATTAGAATAGAGTGAATGCATAAAATGCTCTAAAAAAATTACTTGACTCATGACAGCTTTTTTTTTCTTATATATTTGATCGATTTGACACATCATTAAGTAATATATGACACATAATTAGTAGCATTCAGAAAAAAATGTTTTAAATGTAATAAAAATTCTTTTTCATGCATTTTAGAAATAACTATGTCATCTAATATTTATTGATTAATTTTATTAAACTCAAATTGTTGTCAAACTTCAAATCTTAAGCTGGAATATTTTTCATATTAAATAAAAGAAAAACTTCTTTTTTTATAAATTTTTATTTCACATGAGATTTTAATCTTTTCTTACTAATCCATTAATGATATTGAAATGAATTAACATCTGCTAATTTTTAAGATCCTTTTCTCAAATAAATTATTTTTTAAAAAATTTTTCTAAATCCTACATGCGGAAAGTGACAAAAACTGTAAATGCAATTTTTTTTTAATTTTTCTTATTGCTAGTTTATGTTTAATAATTTTATTCATCACATTTACTTAATATGTTTATTTATTAATATTATGTAGGTATAATCAATTTTATTAAAACTTATTTATATTTTATCCCATTATTTCATTATATAAAGATAGACAAGAATCTGGTTAACAGTCCATCTGTTGGGGCGTTTACCCTATTCACATACATTACACTATATTATTTCATATCTCGTTATACTTACATATGTCTATAGCTTCTCCATCGTTAAGATAGAGAATGAAAAGGTAAAAAAGATAAAACAGCCGCAGGTTATTCATTACGACAGACGTTTTAAATGCCGATTACTTTCACGAGGGCTACTCGAATCTCATAGTCACAGTTGATGATACTTGTTGTAGGTCTGAAACATAAAATAAAAAGAACAAAAAATTAATTACATTCACATTCTGTTTTGTAATTTATAACGTCTTAAATAAAATTTAATTCGACAATTATTATCACTTATTATTTCTTATCAGTGAAACCAATTCCATAATTTCAGTGTATAATTGGAAGTTATTGAAGTTGAAAAAAAAAAAAAAAAGAAGGAGGTAGTTATGTACGTATAGTAGTTTAACTACCCTATGGCTCATTCTCTTTGTCAGGCACAGTGATTCGTGTCGACTGGGCTGAAAGCGACGGACAAAGAACGACATTCACGCTAGCAGCCATTATGCATCATTACCAAGATTACGATCAGACTCACGGAGAGTAGAGTGAACGAAATTGAAAGAGAAGTCAACTGGTAAGGCTGCCGCAGATGCTGCCTGCTCTCTTTACTCTACTCCTTTACTTCTCCTTGTTGGAATAAACTCCAGGCTAATCGAGTACTTTATTTTCTTCGTTTGAGATGTCGTTTATGCGACCACTGACTTCTTCTCAAGTACACCGTCCATATAGATATAATATGTATATTCAAGAGAAATGAGGAAGAACAAGAATACTAGACGTTGTCAATTATTCTTAAAACCTACGTTTTTTTTAAGGATAATCAAAATTTTTAATTTTATTTTAATACCTGGATCAGATATCATCTTTATAATTGTTTTTAATTTAAGTGAAATTTAATAAATTGTTTAATTTAATTAATAAAAGATTGAAAATTAGAAATTAAATTTTAATTAATTAATCAGATATTTTTATCATTTTTTCAATAAATAGAATAAGAAAAATTTTGTCTCAGACATATCTATGCACTATTGGAAAAGTCTTGACCCGAATTTGTGCCTTTTGATAGTTTCATATGGTCAGAAATGATAGTTAATTTATTATTTTGAATTTTCGGAGTAGTTTTAAATAGATTCAAACTTCGCAACAAAAATTTTGTTTATTTTATTTTGAATACTTAAATGTGGTTAGAAGTTGAGTTTTAATCAATGAAAATTAAGTTCATGAAAATAAGCATATTTATTTTCATCCAGCAGAAAATCAAATAAATTTTGTTTAAAAAAAAAAAAAAAAAAAAAAAAACTATCTATTCGCTTACACTGACAGAAAAAATATCATGAATCAAAAAAAATAATCTTTCCAAAAACTTATTTTAATGACAACCGATAGTTGCTTCAAGAATTTTTCGTCTTAAATCTCATCATCGTGACTTAAAAGACGAATATCTTTCATTAATAAAAATTACCCCTCTATTCAAGAGTATATTCATTTTGATTGATACAATCGAATTTTGATCCAAGAACAATTCTCGAAAATTAACAATAGTTTTGTTTTCTTTTACAAACTTCATATTCTTGGTTCAAGAAAAAGTTTCTTCATTAAAAATAGCAAAATCTTTAAAAATGAAACGAAATTTTTATTTCAACATATTCTGAAACGTATCAAAGATTTTTTCTTACACCGAAAGTACCCGAAATACGAGAATTTTTAGTTTTAACGATATTATTGAACCAATTCGATAATATCTTGACTCAACGTTACCGCGTATCTTAATCCGAGAAAAAAAAACTGTTGGGCGAAATATGTATTTATCTTGTTTGAAAACAGTAAAGTGCTTCGTTGAAGTAGAATTTTACTGAAGAATTTTTTGGTGATCTAAGAGTTTTAATTTATTGATTCAACAGTTTATTTCTCGAATAAAAAAAACTGAACAACTTATAACGAGAGTGAGATATCGATTAAAAATTTTTCGTGAATTGAGCAGATTTTTTTTTGTATGTTTCTAAAATTCATTCACACTTATTTTATTTCGTGACTAAAAATATATCCATGTATCTTGTAATTATTTAAACAATGTTAATATGTATTGGTTAATTTTATAATTAAATTTATATTTGTTGATCTTTTTTTTTTTATAAAAAAATAGTTTGATAAAAATTTTAAAAAATCAATTAGCCAAAGTTCCGTAAATTTCAATTTCAAATTCTTGTCAGTCACGTAGTTGCTAATTGTTATTAATTTAATGAAAATTAAATAAATTTAAAAAAAAATCAAAAACGACAGTAAATTATAAATTTTAATCAGGTATATAATTTTGTGCCTTAATAAACCATTTCAGGGAATAACTTAAGCCCGGGATTACAATTGCGAAAAGCCCACCTGGTGCTCTCGTCGCGTTTACGATTTCCACGATCGTTGTTTCCGTCGCGAGCTTTTGGCTCGGTCGATGAAAGCGCTATAGGTATATCAGCCTAAAGAAAGATGCCTATATATAAACAATAAAAGTAAGGGAGAGAGAGAAGAGAGAGAGTGAGAATAAAGCTAAGCATTGAGCAAATGAGTAAGAGAAACGGCAGTCAAGAGCAGGAACAGTAATGCTTCGTCGACAGGCACATCGCCGCAGAAATGTAAATACCAGTTGGCCAATCAGACTGATTGCTCCCATTCGTGCTGGGATGCCCGTCATTCATGATAGACGTTGTGCCTTCGGGATTTCGCATGGCAAGCTATTGAATCGACCTATTGTTCCTCAATAGGTGGTATGTATCTTCAACCCACCCCTTCACTACTTCGAGACTTAATACTCTATGCTCATTTTACAGATTAAAACGACAGCCTACTGTACTGTACTTTTTTAGATGCATCGTCAACTTTTTTTTTTGTTTTTCCCAAATGAACCATTTGGTCTGCAACAAGAAATAATACCACAGCACTGAGAAAGTTATTATTTATGAATTATGAATTGCTATATTTGCTGCCGGAAAAATTTTTTACCATTATGTAAGGAGAATAATTTTTCATTTTTTATTTATTATTTTTCTCAAAGTTATTCTTCATATTTATCTTAATTTAATTAATAAAAATTAAGAAATTTTAGCTTTTAATTCTAATGAATGATTATAAATTATGTAATATAAATAAAAATAATGACAAAAAAAATTCTCTCATGGCAATTTGGATCGTTAAAGTCATATTTTGAGATAAAAATGATATATAATTGGTTTATCATAAAAATATTTTAATTCTCTTACAAAAACGAATGAAAAAATAATAGTGAATCGAATTCAGTGAATTTTCTTTCTATAATCAAAAGAAAAGATATTTTTATTTTTGTTATATGACAGAAATTAACAAAAGGCAATGGAAAAAAGTTATCTATATTAAGTTTAAAAAAAGATTATTACCAATTTAATATAAAATTCATCTCGAAATAGGAATAAGATAAATATAAAAATGAATTGGTAGGAAGTTTTTATTCTGTAGAAAGTTAAATTTAACTTTGTGATATTATTGTTGCAAGAACCATATACTTACAAAAAAAAAAATTATACATTATTGTAAAATGGTTTTCGATGAATTCATTATAAAATCATAATTTTTTTTAAAATATGAATTTAAGGATAAAATTAAAAAATAAAAACTAATATGAAGTGAAAAGAGGATTGGACAAGAAATATAAGGGTTATTTCGAGAATACATTTGTATTTTTTAGCAATTTTTTTAATTTTTCAAGTCACGGAATGAATTGAAAAAATCATCGAAACTATATAGATAAATATTATCTTAAATTGAAGATAATTGTGTGAATTTTTAAATAAATCTCATAGATTTAAGCTATTTTTCATGGTTGAAAACTTATTCCGATAAAAAAAACAAAATTCAAAATTTTTTGAAAATAAAAAAACTTTTTAATACTCACAAGTCATAAACTAACTGACCGACTTTACTTATCTTCAAACTTGATCTCGGCATTGATTCATAGAAAAAGTCCACAAAATTTCATAAAAATCGATTAGGAACTGTGGACGCAATCCTACTGACAAGGCACATTATTCGGTACATACGTATAATAATAATATTTTGGACCAGTGCTATTTTTCAATATAATTAAAATAACTAACCATATACTTCGACTTGTTTTTAATTCAATCTAACAATTGAATTTTTACTGTCAAATATTTATTCTATTGAATTTTTACTGTCAAATATTTATTCTATTGAATTTTAATCATTTTTTTTTTTTTCATTTTAGTTGTCATCATTTAATTATTTAAAGAAGTGAAATTTTTATAATAGTTTATTTTTTTTTTTTTCTTATTAAATTTTCAAGCTCTAAACTTGTTTCAAGTTGGATTCATATATTTATCCAAGCTAATAATTTCCTATAGTTCACACTATAGACCTACAGACTAATAATTATTTTATGTTAACTAATCGATAAAAATAGTATAAAGATAAAGTTTCCGGGGTGAACTGTTATTATCTATAACACACTTTTATTTGATTGAATGGTAAAGATCTTATATAATATTGATATCATTTTGGATAAAAAGTTATTTTTTTATCATATTTCGAGATTAAAGATCGTATTTTAACGTGAATTTTTTAGACAAACATAGTTTATCTAATCATTTTTAAGTTTCATTAAAGGTAACTTTTTCAATATTTCAATATCCGAGCAATAGTATATTACGACCCAAGGCCAGAAAGTTGGATTTCCTGGCGTATGGGATATGATGGCCGAGGCGTAGCCTCGGCCATCATATCACATGCGTCAGGGCATCCAACATTTTGGTCGTGGGTTGTATACTATTTTTCTTGCTCTCCAGCCGAAAGTACGCAACCCCGAGGCGGAGTCGAGGCTTTGCTGGTCGGGGCGGGCATAATAAAAAAGTAAAAATTAACCCTTCAGTACCCGCGTTCTTTTTAGTGTCTCACTTGCACTGCAGCGACATCCTATAAGTTGAATGTTGTTGCGTGAGTAAAATTCTTATAGCGAGGGTACTAAAGGGTTAATAAATAAAAAAAAAAATGTTATTGTAAAGTTTACTAACAAATGCTCTGATTAAGAGAGATAACATGCACGGAACTCGTCACAAATATTTAAACTCGATTTAATAACAAAATTAATTTTTTTAAGTTGATTAAAAATTAGTTTTTAATTAGACGGCTAAGAAAGATTGAAATTAAATTATTAGAAGCTTGTAGAGTACATGGATTGTTTTATAAACATTGCTTTACTAGCTGTCAAAATATAAAAGAAAGCAAATAAAATTTGCAAAACTTTTATATTATTTTCTAAAATTTTTATATAAATTATTTTTGCTGTAAGGTAAAAGCCCCAATATATGATCATGTACCAGTATATGATCACTCCATGTATTTGTATATCTATATTCACAAATATAGGTATACAAATACATGGAGTGATCATATACTGGTACATGATCATATATTGGGGCTTTTACCTTACACGGAAAGAAAATTGTACGAAAAATTACAATGAAAACATCGTAATTTTTAGTATAGGACATTGCAGTGCCGGACCAGAACTCAAACATCCTAATTTATACGATGCAACATCGTAAATTTCTATCACTCAAATTAAAAAGAAGTATAGGTCACCGAAAAAACAATTCTGTATCATCCAGGAATCGCACCCGGTGTCCTCTCCGCCTCAAGTCCAAAGTTTATCCCCTCACGCTATCGGAGGGAATATTTAAAATTTCTGTTCAGTCACATAATAAGACCCTCGATACAGTAGTTGGTCATCTTTCGGTGGTGGCGTCGCAAACTACTAGACTCTCTCTCTCTTTTATTAAAACATATAGTATGCGTCCTTATTCACTTGCTCTTACGGAAAAAAAATTTACTAAATAACATCGTAATTTTCAATAATTCAAATTGTATTCTGTAGACGGCAGCATCGTAAAAATCGAGATACTGAAAGTCTAGTCTTGGATTACGATGTTACTATAGTAATTTTTCATAGGATTTTTTTTCCGTGTATTATTATTAAATAATTCATTAACAATAATCTAGTAAGAAATTATTTTTATTTATTTGACATTTTTTGGTTAGTTTCTGCGCTGACACGTTACATACAGACAATGTTGTGACTGTTATATACAGTTGACTCGCTGTATAGTATAGGCCGGTTGCGCCACGAAAATACGACAGAAAGCGATCTTCTATGCTGCCGGCCAGAAAATATGCGTAGCGCGCATGCGTTAGAGCAGGCCATAAAAGTTGATCTTCCTGGAGTAAAGTGCGTCTAGGAAGAGAGTACTTTCGGCTAGGAGAGCAAGAAAAATAATATTTTTTTCTATAAAATTTTTTCCTCTAATTAATATATATTTTTTCATATAACCTGCATTGAAAATATGAGTTTCAATGCCTGTTGAGCCAACCGAAACTAGACAATTTCAGACCAATGCGACTGTGCCGGGCAGGTATCAATTATTTCTTCCCGGCGGACAGAAAATGACGATTTTCTGTCCGCGAGGTGAAGTTGCAGCTTTATTTTCAATCCTATCAATTGTTTGTTTATTTTATACCTTTATAATTGTCATTCTAACCGTTAAACTGTACTGACATATTATAATTCTGTTATTAAGCATAAATAAGAATGATAAAAGAAAACTTGTCAATTTACGAATAATGTTTGGTAAAAAATAAACTATTACTTTCTATTTTATTATAAGTTTCATAATACAATGGTATTTTCGCTGTTCGTCTGAAACTATCTAGTTCTGGTTGACTCCAGACATTGAAACTAGCATTTTTAATGCAACTTATATGAAAAATATAATGTGTGACGCGGGATGAAACACGATTTCAGACCGAGTGATGCCAGCCCTCGCTTCGCTCGGGCAGGCAACTTCACTCTGGTCTGAAATCGTTTTGTTTCATCCCTAGTCACACAATATACTATTAACAATTAAATTAATTTACAAAAAAATTATTTCCGTTTTCTCGCGAAAAATATAGAAGAAAACAAACAATGAGCCGAATTATCTGGATTATTTTTTTTATATCAAGCAGAGTATATATTCAACTTACTCATTACCATTGTTATAAAGAACTTTTTTACTGGGTCATTTTCATATTTAATTTCCGTCATATTTACTACGAATTGAATGAATTTATATTATAAAGCTGAAAATATCTTTCCATTCAACTTGTGACGTCAGAAAATATAATTATTTAATGAATTTATCGTTCATCTAGAGCAAAAGGTAAGTTCTTAACAAGAATCTCCGATTTAATCATTAAATTTTCATTTTCAATTATATTAAAAGAACGAATTTACCCAACATAAATTTTAATTGATCATTATTATTCTCTTGTATAACTATTTCAAATCTCTCTCTGCTTTTTTTTTGTACTATTCCATCAAAAATTGAAATTGTCCTTCTGCAAATTAACTTTTATTTTGAAAAATAAAATAATTTTTTTTTTTTTTCACAGGTATTGATTTAAATCGAAATATTTTGATCTTTTATTTATTTTAGCTTGTGTCAACTGAAACTTTTCACTAATTGGACTATTTTTATTTTTATAACTGGAGTTTTAAAAATATCATGCAATTTACGACAAGATATGAAAAGTTATTCATTTATTTATTTACTACTCTGAATAAATAACATAATATATCATATCATATCTTCTTATTAGTAATAGTAAACTATTTTTATTATCTACTGAAAAATTTTCTAGATGCTCACGACGTTTAAAAATGCTGATAAAAATATGTATGCAATGTAAAATATAATTCACAATTAAAAAGAAAAAAGTTCTGTAACATAATTTTAATATGGAATATTTATGGATAATTTTTGTGTGTTAATCTAATGGAATTGCATGAAAACATAACTTATATGTTACAAAAAAACTCAGAAAAGTGAGTCATCATAATTAGATTGATTATTTTATGATTTATATTTACTTTAAAAATTTATAAATGTGGGTTGTCTTTCTTAAATGAGACGTTTGTATGCAAAGAGCGTTAATAACTGTCACATTATTATCACTTTTTTCATAATTTATCGCACATTTAAAATTGAACTTCCGACTGATAAAATTTACTCTGCATTGTGTATTATGTACTTTTTTTTAGATTTCGAGTCCGAAATGTAATTTTAGTTAATTTTAAAAAATTTTTATTTATCAATACCACTATCAGATGAGTAATATACCTATAGCTGTAAACTGTTTCCGTCATTTTTTTTAAAGCACGGATATCGGTCAGTTCTCTGTAGTTCATAATACAAAACGAGAACTATAGTTTAAAATTTTCTTTTGTCTACAGAAAAAAAAGAAACTGCTACAGTTTGCAAATTGCGCTCGTTGCTCACTGTAAATATCACAATGTGGACTTTTAACTTTTTGCAGAATATACATCAACACTAGGAAGTGTAAATAATTGACGCTGGAATAATTAAAGTAGGCCACATACTGTGAGATTTTTTCTACTTAATGATAAATTTAATTTGTTAAACTGCAATTTTTACTGTTTTCTTTTTTCTTAGAACTGAGAACTAAAAATTACTATGATATACAAGAAATATTCATCCGTATTGATTACTTATTGATAAGTTTCAGTAAAGATAGCTTTTATCTATCATTGGTAAATATACTTTTACAAATATTCATATACATATAACGATATTCTTTTAAACCTTTTTTTTCGTTTATAGTCAAGCAAAATTTACTACAAAGCTTCAATTTTTCAGAAACATTTTCTTAATATTATAGGCTATAATTTATAGCCTACAAAATAATTAATATTAATCCTATACCTGAAGATATTGCACCATAAACTGAAAAAAAGAATTTCTTTTGAAAAAAAATGAATAATTTTGTAATAAGAAATTTGTTTGTTAAAAATTTTCAACAATTTTAATTCTTAGCTGAAGAAATAAAAATTTTTTTCCCAGTAACTTTTTTGTTGCAATAGAGTTTTCTAGATTTAGGAAAAAATAATTTTGGATGAAAATTCGCAAGTTGTTTTTTTAAAATTATTTTTTTTCGAATCAAATAAAATTTGTTTCAACAAGAAAGTTTTGTCACAATTTCCATTTGTTTCAAAAGAAATTTTTTCTCTCAGTGTACAAATAAATATTTTTATTATAATACTCTTATTTTTTTAGTGCATAAATTCAATTTTTTCTCATTCTAATCGAGCAATAAATATTTTTTCAACAAAAAAATTGTTTATTAAATTTCACTATTTTCAATAATACAAATTAAAAAGAATTCTCGTTAATTAATAAATGCTTTTTTATTTCAAGAAAAAGTTTGTTATAATTTTCTTGATCTAAATAAACTTTTCATTTTATCTACCATTTTTTATATATTATCTATAAAATTAATTATCAAGTAAAACAATTTTTAGAATTCATGTCAAAGACAGAAATATCTTAATTAAAAAACATTTCAGAAGCGGTAAAAGAAAAAAACTTGGCAACTAAATCTTTTTCGTTTGTAGGTAACAATCCAATTAATGTAGACGATTGAACACGAGACATTTAATTTCAGTAAACGAATAAATGAATTCTCCTGGAAAAAAATTGAACTTTTTTAGTAGTAATTAAAATAGAAGTTTTATTCATCTAAATTACAAAACTAAAAATCCATCATTCATTTTTTTCATACCACCGTCATTACTCAGTGAAATAAAAATTAATAATTTTTTTTTATTTTGATGAATAAGCAGATATGTGTATACTGTTTTAAATACAGTATACTTGAAAGGTAATATTTCATTGTAAAAAAAACAGAATAGTCGTTTAATGGCGGATAATATCGGAAATCGAACTTTGTTTTTTCACATCAAAGTAAATTAATGGGATATCGATTATTATGTACTCAGGATTTGATAGTATGGTAAAAAAGTGGGTGTTATTTTAAATTATTTTAATTGGATAAATAAAACAGAACTAAATGACAAACAGGGGTTTTAAAGATAAGCTAAAGTGTGTCTATCGAAAACTAAAATTAATGATTAGATCGAGTATATTAAATAATGAGAGTATTAAAGAATAAGAATAAAGGTAATGATAAATAAAGATAATATGAAATATTGTCTAAATTAAATGTTAAGAGTAAGTGGCCTTCATAAAGACTAGGGTAATAAATTTAAATAAATTAGTCTCACACTTCCGGTGTTTCGTTTAAACTCTTTATAGAATTATATAGCACCAGGGTGTTCCCCAATTGAATATATACTCCCTTCTTCTCATTCTCAGCGTCTAGTTGTTCCATGAATACACGGGCGAGCATTGATTTATTGACGGTCATTAAGCACTGACACTCGTATATGCTCAACCAATTAACATTGGCGAAAAGACTACTATACTGGCAAGTAGAGGATCTCTCTGTGCGAATACACTCAGTGCGTACACACTTATGCAGGTGCATTTATTTTCAGTATTTCTTAAATTTTCTCATGTACCATCTGTTCATACTCGTTTCTCGGCTTCTGCGATACGTCGTCTGCAAAGAGGGAAACGAGTATATTTATTTTACTCCTTTTCCTCCACTTCCCGGCCTAACAAACTAAACCAGATAGAGTATAAGGTTTATATTTAGATTACTCCTCGTCACTCTTCTCTCATCTCTATCCTTATCCGCCTACCGCATCTAAGTACCCACCCTTGCCACTAATTTACTGAAAAAAAAAAATAAATAAATAAATAAAATAAAAAGTAAAAAATAACAACGTTATTATAAACATAAATATTGAAAGAAATTACTGAGAAAAGTAAAAGAGCAAAACTTACCAAATAGTTAAGCGTATACTTTTGAATTTTCAAATTTTAGAAATAAAACAGAGGATTAAGAAAATAAAGATTAATAAATAGCTCGTTGGTTTTAAACATAAGCCATGCCATATAATAATATATACCAGTGGATGTTAAAAAGAGCGAAATGTTACAGCAAAGCCGCATCTTTTTCTTTGTAACGACGCCCTGCTTTTCATTGGCATCTCACTCGCACTTACTAACTTACTACGTTACATTTACTCTCTTATATGCCGCGCAACGCTGTTGCTCATCCCTTTTCCTCTATCGATCGTAACACCATACCACCCTAGAAAATACTGTCTCTCTGTTATGTTGTATATATTGTGTATCACACTGAAGAACAAAAACAAAAGTTTAAAAATTCATTATTCACGTCAACGACGCGTTCCTTTTTTTCAATTACATATTTTAAACTTTTATCATTATCTGTATCCGTATCTATATCTCCACCTACGTACTCTGTAATCATGATGCATAATGTATATTTTATTATTATACTTTACTTGTTTCTATTCTTTTAATGCAAATAATATAACTATAAAGTGAATTTTATATATAGGTCATACAATGAGATTTATACAACAACAGAGTGTTGCAGTAGTAGATATATACAGTGGAAGTTGTAGGTACAAAACAACAAAGGTAATATTGATTTAACTAGTAAGTAATTCATGCGTGGACGAATGTAAAATATCATAACTGGTAAGCAGACGATAAAATCCTATTAACTCTTTATACAGTCATAGAGGAGTGAATATTAATTTAATGATACGAATAAAAATTTCGGGCGATGTGATACTGTCGAACGGGTGATATAAGGTAGGTCTCGATATGAGTACTCTTCAATTCACTAACCGATGATCCGATCCCCTAGTTGATGTTGTATATGGTATATATCTGCATAATCCAATATCGTTTGTTAACCCGAACGTCGTTTGGACTACCCAGAGCCCTTGTATTTTTATTACGTCTACGGGGAAATCTAGCCCTCAGTTTCGTGTGCATATACCATCTGGTAGCCAAAGCCAACATGTCTCGCTCTAGCTCGTAAATCGACTTCAAGCACAAACAAGGAGGATTTCAGTACGCCCCCAAACTCTCATATACTCTTTCGAGTCACATAAATCGATTTTTTTTATATTTTTTTACTCTCTTTTCTCATACTCTTTATTTCTCTTGCTCGTTCTCTTGCTTTCCATTAACACCGGAATTTACTGAGTTAGGACAACTATTAGAGGGTGAAATTCTCTGAAATTTTATTTTTCTGTGGCATATGCCAAGTCAAAGACTTCTTAAGAACGCTTATCTAAAAAGATAAATAAAAACAAAATTAGTTTCATTAAAAGGTAAATTTAATTTTCACTTACAGTGTGCATGTTTTATGGTGTTTTTTTTTTTTTTTTTGCAAAGTGTAAATTAAAAAAAAACGGATATGATGGGTGTTAGTTAAAGAATTGGCAAATATTCACGTACATCCGTGTCAATGATTCAGTACATCATCTTAAACCGGATGTGAAGACACCGCCGACGTTTATCGGACACGTAAACTCTTTTTCCCATTCTCCTCTTGCTCCTTCATATGTGGTGGTTTCCACTTGATTCACTTTGTTTCTCATTGCTTGTTATTATTCATTAATATATATGTGTACATACATCTTCTCTCTATATCGACCCTTATTTCATCAATATACGTACGCACGTCCTCTTGGCACGTGAGTCGCATTTATTCTTGCACTTCTCGTGTATAAAGCGAAAGCCAATTTATCGGAGCTCTATATGAACATTAATCACAAAAGCGACACTAGTTTAGACCCATAGTCTCACCCTCCGACCAACGGGGTATATGCTATAGTGTATCTCTATGAAAATGAAAGTACAATGATGGATTGCCAAGTAATTTACTCCTGCAATTATTGCATCGTATAACTTTAACATTTAAAAAATATATTTTGCTACCATCAACTCCTTTGCAAACATCATTAATTTTCTTCAGTTAACTTGTGTTATCCATTTTAAAAGTTTCTTCTTGTTTCTCCATTAATAACTTATAATTATTAGGTAGCATATTGAAATATTTGACTGCACTGCAACTTGACCTCTTATACATGAAAATATTTTTGTTAATTTTTTGGAGAAAGATTAATCTTCTTCTAGTCATCAAAGATATTTCAGTAAATTTCTTCTTACATTATCATACTACATAATACATTAATAACAATGATGTTTATTTACCCCTTGGCTATTTTCTATACAATTTGATAAATTTCGTGACCTTAATTCTATAATTAAATAATATATTATATTAAAATTCGCTTATCTAGTTTTAATACTGATTCTTTACATAATCTTTTAAAATTCTTCTAAAACATTTCAATCTTTTTTCATTTCTTATATTTTCTGAATTTATTACATCAACTTGATATTGATTGATATTTTTATGCAGAAATACAATAATTTATAACATTTTCAATAAAAATACAATTAATTTTTTTAATTTTCTTGTAAACAACTGAAAAAATAGACTGAAGAAATTTTAAACAAAGAAATTTGTCTAGACTCAAGAAAAATTATCCTTGATTAAAAATTTTTTTTCTTAAATCAAATTAATTTTCTGATCAATTTATAAATATTAATTAAATTTATTTATGCGTGAAGATAAATACCATAAATTATAATATAACAAATTGATTTTAACCCTTAATGTATACAAAAAAACAAATATATATATATATATACGGGTTATAATCTCCAGTAATAGAAAAGCGCATGCGTCCACGCTGGCGCACTCTTCTATTTATTTTATCGATATTTAATTTTTTCTTTAATTAATAGACATTATTTACATTTATGATGACCATTTAATGACCACAAATTTAATCATCGGGGATATAAATTATATAATTCACGTAACTTAATGAAAGTACCACTAATGAATAGACATGTTTCACGGGTTTGTATCTTCATTCGTATCATGTGTAATAAATCTAAATGAAAAATGAATGCAAATAATTGAATGAAATATGTTACATATATAATATATGTATACAGCAGATGACCTAATAGAGAGAGTCTGAAACAACCCCGAGAGTGTTCTTTAGACTGAAGTCATCAACCTAGAAGAGGCACACGCGATATCGACCTGTTAGCAAGGCAGCCAGTATCAAGTCGATATGAGAAGCAAGGCTGGCGGCATTGCCTCTACACTCCTATTGGACTCTCACTATAAACTTTCAGATCTAAAAAAAAAAGGCTATAAGAAATAAGAAAAAGAATCAAAGAACATAACAAGTATAAAGAGCAAGAAGAAAAAGTAGACGATGAAGAAGAGAAAGAAGATAAAGAAATCAAGTGAGACTCTTTAACTAGAGTCTTAAGGGTACGATGATATATTTTATTCATCACCTGACAGATATTCTTATACAACTAAGTATAATTTTAATAATTCCAATTGTCATCTTCACTTACTATTCTTCTATATTGAGTTATAGACCGTAACCGGCGTACGCATTTACATTTTTAACGAATGCCATACGCAGGATTCTTTCGTCTGCGTTTCCGCTTGATTCCCATCAGAGAATAAGAAATAAAACGAAAGAAGAAAAAAAAATAATAAATTTGCTTCGTTAATTAACTGTTGAATTTATTCATGTTAAAGTCAATATTTTATCAGTAAAAAAAATCACGCTGGGTTAAATGTTCTAAAATAATAAAAATAAAAAATAAAAAGTCATAAATTTAATATATATATGATTTTTAAATTGAGGCTTTAATTCCAACGAGTTAATTATCTAGTATATATATTTTATAATATTTATATATTTTACCTTTTTGTAACAGGATAATATCCAAAAAGCCAGGTCAGTAAAAAAATAAAGCTTAGCATGAACTTATCGGATAAATAAACACAAAATCTTCAGTAATCCATTCATGGTTTAGTTGGTAATAAGATTTAAATTTAAAATTAAAAAATAATAAAATAATCTATTTATTATTAATAATTCACGATATGGAATTTTAATCACAAAGAATCACAGTGCACTCTGGCAAAATTCACATTGTTATGATTATAAACGACCTTGAAAATACACGAGAAACAGTTCGTGAAGTGCCCATGGCATTGGTCAACTATTCTTCGCGGTAATACTAGCAATAATTATTATGTATGTACATCGAATAATAATTCAATAATAAACAATAACTTGTAAAACTCCATACATTTATTGTGATAATTTAATTAAAATTGTTGGTTTCGTGACCGCGGCGCGGCACTAACTGACAGAAGACAGAAGTGTCTATCTATCTGTACAAGCAGGAGCAACTACGGCGATATGGAGAGAGACGGCTGCTATAAAACCCATGGGGAAGGGTCACGGTAGTTCGATCGGGCTTCAGGGTGGATAGAGCTTCTCTCACTAAACCGCTAACCTTCAGTGCCACCTAGTATATAATTTTGTAAGTCATTGTGCAGTCGGTATACACTGGAAACTGAAGAACTGAAAAGACTGTCTGGAGACTGGAGAGACTGGAAACCGGCCGGAAGAATGGATAAAAGTAAAGAACAGCGTCAAGCTGGAGGTTTTGTTGCTTAGTGTATTCACAAACAATGGACCAACAAACGGGAGACGGAAAAACACCCCAGGTCGCGTTTTATACAGTCGTATGTTGTAAAACGATAAAAGTACAAAGAAGAAATCTTAAATTATATTATTCAATTCAATTCCTGAAACTTGTAATTTAATTGTTGACTACCACGCTGAATTTACTTTGGATTTGGATTAGCCCTTGTATTTTACCTTTGATCTATTCAATAATTATTAAAAGGCACGTATTTCGGCTTTTGGCCACAAACCCTATAATAATATGTACATAAAATTATATTATAAGTTAACTTGTATAAATTTACATTATTATTGTTTATTTTAGATTATTCAGCTTCACATTCACCATTATTTATTATGTTATTGTGGCCACCCGACTTGGTAGTCGAGATCATAATACGGATCTTAATGTGATTTTTTATAGTAATGGTTTGAAAGTGGAGACCGGCCTATTTTTCGTCGAAAAATTCGGATAAAATTTTCGGGTGATACTAAAATTTACAGACATTATATCATTTTTTTTAACAAAAAAAAAGTATCACAAAAGTTTTGGAAAAACATTCCACGAAGTGAAATTGTAAAATAGTACAAATTAAAATTTTTTTTTAGTTAATTTTTTAGTGCTAATTCTTTTTTTACATAAAATAAAAAATAGTAAAATGTCTGCTGATTCCAGTATCATTATATTCTAATTTTTCTTTTTAAAATTCATTTTATGCCGCATTGAAGATAAGAATCATAAAAATAATCAAAAAGGATTTTTTGATTAATTTTGAAACTTTTGATATAAAAAAAAA